>NC_134445.1:2108092-2296005 GCF_030867145.1 Opisthocomus hoazin
GAGGAAGGGGAGCTGGGCAGGACCATCTGCAGCGGCAATGTGCTGGGAAAGGGGGATGTTGTCATCCCTGAGGGTCCAGGGTCTGGTTCTCCCTGTCCAGCCCCAACATCTCTGTTTTCTCCCAACAGGTTCTTCACCGCACTGGCCTCAGCAACCCCGATGGGCTGGCTGTGGACTGGGTGGGAGGCAACCTGTACTGGTGCGACAAAGGTCGGGACACCATCGAAGTGTCAAAGCTCAACGGTGCCTACCGCACTGTGCTGGTGAACTCAGGCCTGCGTGAGCCCCGGGCGCTGGTGGTGGACGTGCAGAACGGGTGAGAGCCGGGGGGACCTGGACCTTCCCCTCTATGCAGAGTGGGGGCTGGTGGCCCCTCTGCCATCTTGCCGTAGTCCTGGAGGCTGGGAGATGGGATGGGGCCTTCCCTGCTTGCCCCCAGGACACATGGCTGCTTCCGTCTGCCCTGCACCCCTGTGCCCAGGCGCCTCGGTTTAGACACGTGGTGGGCAGAGTGCGGTCGCGGCTGTGGCTTGGGCTGGACTCAGCCTCCCTCTGTTCTTCTGTTTCATCCCCAGTTACCTATACTGGACAGACTGGGGGGACCACTCCCTGATCGGGAAGATTGGCATGGATGGCACCAACCGCAGCGTCATCGTTGACACCAAGATAACTTGGCCCAACGGCCTCACTCTGGACTACATCAACAGCCGGATCTACTGGGCAGATGCACGGGAGGACTACATCGAGTTCGCCAGCCTGGACGGCTCCAACCGGCACACGGGTGAGAGCGCCGGGGCTCCCGGGGCGCCGCGCTGCCTCGGTGGGATATGGGCTCTGGACCAGCTGTGGGAGCAGGAGCCAGGGCGGCTCCTCCGTGTCTCTGACCAGGGGGTTTGTTCCCCGGGTGAGCTGTCGCTGGAGAAGGGCTGCACTGTCGGGGGGGTGGCGTAGGGCGGCCCCTCACTGAGCTGCCCGCTCCCCCTTGCAGTGCTGAGCCAGGACATCCCACACATCTTTGCACTCACCCTCTTTGAGGATTTCATTTACTGGACCGACTGGGAAACCAAGTCCATCAACCGGGCCCACAAGACGACAGGAGCCAATAAGACCCTGCTGATCAGCACGCTGCACCGCCCCATGGACATCCACATCTACCACCCCTACCGCCAGCCCGACGGTGAGCCAGGGGCTGGGGCCCAGCAGCTGGGGGGGCCCTGGCCCCTGGGTGGGAGCCAGGCTGGGCACGACGTGCCAAGGGACGCCAGGCTGGGCAGGGGGTGTGGGAGGGGTTTGTGTGGTGAGGAGGGTCTCACAGCTGGGGGGTTCACATGCCTCCCTGAGGGTCCCCCAGCTTGTTCTGACTCACAGTTTTCTCCCTGCTCTCCCCAGTTCCCAACCATCCCTGCAAGACCAGCAATGCCGGCTGCAGCAACCTCTGCCTCCTCTCGCCAGGGGGGGGGCACAAGTGTGCTTGTCCCACCAACTTCTACTTGGGCAGTGATGGCAAAACCTGTGTCTCCAACTGCACAGCCAGCCAGGTAACAGCCTGCCTGCCCCTGCCTGCACCTGCCTGCGTGGACATCCCCGCTGCAGCAGGCGTGTGCCTGTGCTTGTGTGCGTGTCCCTGCTGCCGTGGGTTCCCCAGGTTCCAGCTCCTCTGCCTGTGCTGGTGCCCACGCTGTGCATCTGGGTGCTGGTGTGCGCACGCCTTCTCCAGGCACATGCAACACCTCCCTGCTGCGGCATTTCCCAGCACATGCTCATTTGGGGGTGCCCGGGAGAGCCAGAAACCCCCGATTCTGGCATCACCTTCTGCCTGCCCCCCTCCCTCCCTCAAACCCAAGAGGCTGTGTGGGGTGGGCTCAGGGTTAAGGCTTTGCCTCCAGGGCAGGACACAGAGCATCCTGGAGGTGCCTGGGAAGTGACAGCACAGTGATCAGTGCCCTTGGCAGCGTTCCCTGGGGACAAAGCCTGCTGGGGTCCTGCCTCCGCACTCCAAGCTGCCCTCACGTGCTCATCTCTCCCTTGCAGTTCGTCTGCAAGAATGACAAGTGCATCCCTTTCTGGTGGAAATGCGACACCGAGGACGACTGCGGGGACCGTTCGGACGAGCCAGAGGACTGCCGTGAGTGCCGCGTGGTGCTGAGCAGAGCCCGCAGTGTCGCAGCCCCCCAGCCACGCTGCCCGGTTCTTGCCCGCCCTGCAGCATCGGTGCGCGGTCCGGAGCGGCCTGGCACTGCTTGTGCAGCTGGTCCCCCAGAGCCCTGCGGCTGCTCTGCCTTCGGGACAGCGCTGCTGCTCCCTGCTCCCCGTTAATGAGGCTGAGGGAGCAGTGGGGTAATGCTGTCCCTGCGTGGCGTGTTGCCCCATGGAGGACAACAGCCAGCTGCTGGTGCTGGAGCAGAGCTGCCCCTTCACTGCGCCAGAGCCCAGGGCTGGGTGCTGGTTTCTCAGCCCCTGCTGAGGACCCCAGAAGGAAAAGCAGGGGCTTAAGGTTTGCCCTGAAAATGTTCCCCAGAGCAAAGCGTTTCACCCTGTCTTATTGCCCCACAGCTGAGTTCAAATGCAGGCCAGGGCAGTTCCAGTGCTCCACTGGGATCTGCACCAACCCAGCCTTCATCTGTGATGGAGACAACGACTGCCAGGACAACTCGGATGAAGCCAATTGTGGTAGGTTCTCCACTGCCCCTCGTGACCCTCAAAGCGCAGCAGGGCTGCGGCGTCCCGGTAGGGCTGCGATGCAGCGTGCCAGCTTCTGACTGTGCTGCCTCCCTTCCCAGACATCCACGTCTGCCTGCCCAGCCAGTTTAAATGCACCAACACCAACCGCTGCATCCCTGGCATTTTCCGCTGCAATGGTCAGGACAACTGTGGTGACGGCGAGGACGAGAAGGACTGCCGTAAGTGGGGGCTGTGGAGCGTGACAGGGACGGGGACCGTGCGCAGTTAGGGGTGAGGAGTTCAGTGCCGCGTCAGGTCCGTGTCTTTGGGTATTGGCTCCTCTGCAGGCTGGCTTCTGGGTGGTCCTGCCCACGGGCATGGGGCTTTCTCCTTACCTCTGCCCCGCGCCAAGCCTCTGCCCACTGTCACCCCGCTGCCCCTACAGACGCTTCTGTTTCCTAGTGCAAGTGAAATCCTGAAATCCTTCAGAGTGGCAAGTTTGATATTTGCCGTGGATTTGCACTGAGCCTGTTGCACAGCTGAGGGATCTTGTGGCTTCTGCGCTGTCTCCCTGCAGCTGGTCAAGTCTTCTGGAGCCACCACGGGGCTCTGCTCCCCTCCCCTCTCGCGCCTGTGGTCACCAAGCATGGCCAGACTCTGGCTGCGATGCCCAGAGCGTCTGCATGCCTCTCTGCTCTGTAGGGTGGTTTTTGCGGGGCGGTGGCTGGCAGACCCCTGCCTGCCCCCCCTGCCCCTCCTGACTCTGCTTGTTCCTCCTGCAGCGGAGGTGACTTGTGCCCCCAACCAGTTCCAGTGCGCGATCACCAAGCGCTGCATCCCCCGTGTCTGGGTGTGTGACCGGGACAACGACTGCGTGGACGGCTCAGATGAACCTGCCAACTGCAGTAAGCAGCCTGCGTGGGGAGGGGGCAGCTCTGGCCACGCTGGCACAGGGAGCTCCCCTGCAGCCGCTCACGTCTGTGTGTCTTTGCCTGTGGGACGGCGGGTGCTGCTCAGTCCTGCGGGCACTGCAGGCAGTCGGTCGTGGTGGGGGTGGCTCTGCCTGCGTCTGTCCCACTGAGATCTCCTCTCCCTGACTTCTGCCCAGAGAACTGCTTGAAAAGGGGAAACCTCGCTCCCCCTGTTTCAAGCAGGGGGGCTGCAGTCAGCTCCAGGCTGCTGGCACAGGGTGTTCATCAGCCCTGCAGAGAAAGAAATGTGCCTGGCCATGCTAACCCCACCTCTCCTCCCCACGTCCACGTCACCTTGTTTCTCCCCACCAGCACAAATGACGTGTGGGGTGGACGAGTTCCGGTGCAAGGACTCAGGCAGGTGCATCCCAGCACGCTGGAAGTGCGACGGGGAGGACGACTGCGGGGATGGGTCCGACGAGCCCAAGGAGGAGTGCGGTGAGCAGGAATGGGGGCTAGGGAAATGAGCCCAGAGGGCATCTTGTGCCCCCCTCCTTCCCAGCGGGTCAGGCTGCCCTGACGCTCCCTGTCCCCTCCTCGTCCCTGGTGTGCCTGAAGCTGGGGGAGGTGTTAGCTGCTCTTTTTCCAGACTGCATGGGCAAGGCTGGGTTGGAAGGAGACTGGCGGAGAGCAGCACTGCCCGCCCCGCTGGCTGGCATGCCCGTCCCTCCCCTTGTGCGGTGGCAGTGCTGACGCCTGTCCCTGTTTCGTCCCTCGCAGACGAGCGCACCTGTGAGCCTTACCAGTTCCGCTGCAAGAACAACCGCTGCGTGCCGGGCCGCTGGCAGTGCGACTACGACAATGACTGCGGGGACAATTCGGATGAAGAGAGCTGCAGTACGTGCTGCCTTTGAGCCTCTGCCGTCCCGGGAACTGGCTGTGCAGTGCAGAGGGGAGCAGTCCAGGTCCCCCCAGCCCCTCTGCCTGCCGGTGCCCCCAGCTACGGGAGGGAGCATCAGGCTGGCCGGGTCTGATGGCTGGGTAACGTGGGGAGCAGCCTTCTCCGCCTGGGCAGGCCATGCCTGGCGCAGGGCTCTGGCTAGCCTGGTCCTGCAGCCAGGGCTCGGCTGCTGGCTGTTCCCAGAAGCCCCAGGCAGGACAGGTAGAAGGGAGGAGGTGACCCCAGCGCCCTGCACAGCAGGCAGCACGTGGGCCCTGCGTGGCCATGCTCACCCGTGGGGCTCACAGGTGCCTCATCCCACACGCCGTGGAGCAGCTTCGCTCTAAACCGTCGCCCCATGCTCTGGCCCCAGCCTGGCAGGCAGCACCCTTTGAAGCGGTCTGGCCTGGGAAGGCGGCGGGGACACGCTGGGCCTTTGGGAGGGGAGCTGTGGAACCACCTGAGCCCGGGTCGCAAGCCTGGACCTGGACCAGTGTGCAGGAAGGGGGGTGGTCCCCACAGCTGTGGCAGATGACCAAGTTGCTGCTCTTTAATGAGCTTGGTAGCGGAGCTGTGGCAGCACCCACCCTGCTGCGCCGCAGGGGACAGTGGCTGTCCATGTGGACGAGAGCTTCTGAGGCTCTGCTGCAGGCAGGAGCCCAGTCCCATCGCTCCGGAGGGGCCCAGGCTGCCCGTGGGGTGGCACTGGGGTCTGGTGCCAGCTGCAGGGGTCTGGGCAGAGCCAGACCCTCTTCCCACCGTGCAGCGCCCGCCGCGGGTTCCTCTGTCTCCCTGGAGCTCTCCAGGGTGCAACTTTTTTTTTTTTCTTTTCTGTTGATTTCACGTCGTGTTTTTGAGTTTGTGCCATTTCACTTCATCTTATGTTTTTCTCCATTTTCACACTGTCGTTATGGGGCGCTCAGAGGTAGGTTCCTGCCAAAATCTTTTAATTCCATGTACAGTCTTTCTAAGACAAATGAAGACAATAAATTCTAGGTGAGGGCAGAGGGGTCGGGCCTGGACAACCCATCTGGATTTACTGAGTGTCAGCACCAGCATTTCCCTCCACTGGAGCCGCAGTCAGGAAGGGTCCGATCCTGCTGCCTCCACTGCCGAGGCCCATGCATGGCTCATACTTGCCTCCAAAATCTGTCCCCACCTTGCCCCTTCCTGCTCCAGCTGGAGACCCCCTGCCCGCCTCCTCCCCTGCAGTCCTGTCGGCTTCTGCGCTGTGGCCGGAGGGACTGCCTGCCCCGACACGTCCTGCACCCGGGGCCTCGTGGGGCGATGGGCAGGGGAAGGGTCCCGAGAGCCGTCCGGGTGGGAGGCCGTGCGACGGGCCATCCTCCCGCAGACGGATCTGGCACCAAGGGTGCCGGTGCCCAGCGGGTGCATGGAGCTGTGCAGGGAGTCTGTCCCCATGCCCTGCGAGGGGGGACGGGGGTGCCAGCTCTGCCGGACCTCGCCAGTGTGCCGCTGCCTTTGCTCCTGCCGGCAGCTGCCGGCGGGGCAGCAGGCATGGGCAGCAGCGGTCTGGGGGGCTCGTGCTGCCTTCGCTGGAGAGTGACCCGGGGCACACGTGCAGCCGGCAAGCTGCCAGAAAGGAGCCTGTACAAGCATAGTACCCCCCAAAAGCCCCATTTCTCCGGGAGCTGGGAGCCTGGAAGGGGGCTGGGAAGGGGGCTGGGAGGTGGTATTGGCCATGCCCCTCTCTGGCAGCTCCCGCCGCTCTGCTTGCACCCCATCCTGTCCCCAGCACCACTAGACATGTGTCTCTGTCAGCCTGTGTGCCCCACACTGCTGGCCAGGGACACCTGCCAGGGACACCTGCCCTCACAGCCCGTGCTCAGGGGGACGCCCTGTGTTCTCTGTCCCCAGCACCCCGGCCCTGCTCGGAGAGCGAGTTCTCGTGTGCCAACGGCCGCTGCATTGCCGGGAGGTGGAAGTGCGATGGGGACCACGACTGTGCAGATGGCTCTGACGAGGTACAGTACCGAGGGCAGGGGCTCCCTGCCAGCGCCCTCGCCCTGCCCACGCGTGGGAGCGGGGACATGTCCCTCCCAGTCTGCCTCTGCCGGTGGTCCCCCGCCACAAAGTCGGGGCTGAGAGCCTGGTCCTGGCTGCAGCCACGGCCAGGGCTGTCCCTGCTGACTGCTGTCCCTTCCCCTGCAGAAAGACTGCACGCCACGCTGCGAGTTCGACCAGTTCCAGTGCAAGAACGGGCACTGCATCCCCATGCGCTGGCGCTGCGACGCCGATGCGGACTGCATGGACGGCACCGATGAGGAGAACTGCGGCACTGGGGGTAATGGCAGCGCTGCATGGCTCCCTCGGGGCTGGTGGTCTTCCCCACCGTGCCCTCGTGTCTCCTGTGACCCAGTGTGGGTGGGAGCATTCCCCTGTGCGTATCAGCACTGCTCTGCCCGGCCCCTGGGCGTGCACGGACACATCCGAGCCCTGGAGAACCCCTAGTTATGCTGGAAACTGGAGCTGCGACCTCAGACCAGCGTTCCGGCGGCCAGGCAGCCCCGTCTGACATGTGTCCTCCTGCCCTGTGCTGTCACAGTGCGCACTTGTCCCCTGGACGAGTTCCAGTGCAACAACACGCTGTGCAAGCCCCTGGCCTGGAAGTGCGACGGGGAAGATGACTGCGGGGATAACTCGGATGAGAACCCCGAGGAGTGCTGTGAGTGACGCTGTGTTACCTCTCCCCGCTCCCGGCAAGGCCCCTGCCCCCAGCATCCCCACACAGGGGCGACAGTCCCAGAGCCTGGGCAGCACTGTGGGTGTCTGGGGGGACTGCGGGTGTCTCTGGCAGCTCCGCACGTCCCCTCTAGATGGGTCCCCTTGGGGGCAGATGGTGGGGCCAAGGGGCAGGAGGTGGCTCCGGTCGAGAGAGCGGAGTTGCAGAGGTGCTGAGCCGGGCATGGGGCTGGCAGAGGAGTGCGGGGACGGCGAGGGCAGGGGGCTGGGTGAGAAGAGGGCTGACCCTCCTCCAGCTGGGCCAGCAACCGCGCGATTGTCTTTGCTTCAGTCTCTTCGCTTCAGTCTCTGGAACCTGCTCGCCCTGGCGGGACAGGCCTCCCCGGAGAGCGGGCAGAGGCTGAGCAGCAGCTTGTGACAAGTGTGGCCGCCTGGCTATGGCGTCTCCTTTCACCGTCACCGTTTGTTTCTGTTTGCTGGTGCAGTGAAATTCCAGTGTCCCCCCAACAGACCGTTCCGCTGCAAGAATGACCGGGTATGTCTGTGGATCGGTCGACAGTGCGACGGCATTGACAATTGTGGAGACAACACGGATGAGAAGGACTGCGGTGAGTGGGGCCGCCCACGGGCGCTGCTCTGCGCCGGCGTGGACGGGGCAGTGCGTCACCACCGCCCTCGGGCTGGTCCTCGCAGGGCCCTGCGTCCAGCCCAGGCACTGGGGGTTGGTTTGCCCACTACTTCTTCGCAAAACCGGGAGGCGGGTGCAGTCGTCCTGATTCCCTGCCTGGTCCCTTCCACACCGTTCGCACCCTGAGGCTCCGGCGGGGCTGGGTGCCCGGGGACGCAGAGCAGCACAGCCACTCCCTGTGCTCCCGCAGAGTCGCCCACGGCCAAGCCCAAGAGCTGCAGCCAGGACAAGAACGAGTTCCTGTGCGAGAACAAGAAGTGCATCAGCGCCAATCTCCGCTGCAACTTCTTCGACGACTGTGGAGATGGCTCCGACGAGGAGTCCTGCTCCCACGGTGGGTGGGCAGATGGGGGGGCGGGGCGGGCCGAGGGTGAATGCTGGGGAAGCTACGACAGCAGAGGTGCTGACTCCGCGTCCCACCCCAGACCACAAGTCGTACGACTGCATGACCAACACCACCATGTGCGGTGATGAAGCCCAGTGCATTCAGTCGCGGTCCACCACGTACTGCACGTGCCGCAGAGGCTTCCAGAAGGTGCCAGACAAGAATTCCTGCCAAGGTACCTCCTGCTGCTGCTGGAGAGGGCTTGGGGTCGGGCTGTCGCGCTTACAGTTGGTTTTTGCCAGTAAGATGTGTCTTCAGGCCTGTGGAATGGCTGGGGCACCAGAAATGGTGTCCTTGGGGCACAAACGTGGGGAACGGGGAGAGGCTGAGTGTCCGAGCCCTGGGTGGCGCAGACCAGCCCCCAGTGAGGGGACACCCTCCCGGTCTCCCTGCTGACTCCCGTCTCGTGCTGCCTAGACGTCAACGAGTGCCTGCGCTTCGGGACCTGCTCCCAGCTCTGCAACAACACCAAGGGCTCCCACGTCTGCAGCTGCGCCAAGAACTTCATGAAGACAGACAACATGTGCAAGGCAGAAGGTGAGGAGGGAACAGGGGAGCACACAGATGTGTGTATGCCCATGCCACCCTGCCGGGCCCAGCCGCTCTTCCCTTCCTGCTCCTCCTCCTCTCCCTGCACCTCTGCCCACCCTTCCTTCTGGCACTGCCGGTGCCATCGGTCTGTCCTTCCCTGGTAGAGCAAGCCCCAACAGGGTGCCGAGCCCCCAGCGACCCTGTCCCCTGCTCCACTGTGGAGGAGGGCTGACCTGCCTGCCCTGGCCCAGCCCATGCCGACAGCTCCTCCTCTGCAGGCTCCGAGCACCAGATCCTCTACATCGCGGATGACAACAAGATCCGGAGCATGTACCCCTTCAACCCCAACTCGGCCTACGAGCCAGCCTTCCAGGGCGACGAGAACGTGCGCATTGATGCCATGGACATCTATGTCAAGGGCAACAAGATCTACTGGACCAACTGGCACACGGGCAGGATCTCATACCGGGAGCTACCTGCCTCTTCCGCTGCCTCCACCGCCTCCAACCGTAACCGGCGCCAGATCGACGGCGGCGTCACCCACCTGAACGTGAGCTCTGTCAGGGGCCCGGTGGGAGGCACTGAGGCCAGGCTGCTGGTGTCCTCTGCCCTCACCTCTCCCCCCTTTCTGCTGTTCACAGATCTCGGGGCTGAAGATGCCACGGGGAATTGCCATCGACTGGGTTGCTGGGAACATCTACTGGACAGACTCGGGGCGGGATGTCATTGAGGTGGCGCAGATGAAAGGCGAGAATCGCAAGACGCTGATCTCGGGCATGATTGATGAGCCCCACGCCATCGTAGTCGACCCGCTTAGGGGGTGAGAGACTCAAGCCCTTTCTCCCTTGCCTCTGCCCAGCCTTCTCCCCAGAACAGCTTGTTCTGTCACCAACAAGCCTGTCCATGGTGGAAGCTCCCTGTGCCCCAGCATCACTCTCTGCGTAAGCTCGAGTTGCTGTGCCTTGGAGTCAGCTGGCCCACTGGGGTCCCATCAGTGACTCCTGGACCCTGTGGGAGAATGCGGGAGGGTTTCTCCACTGATGGGGCGTCAGCCTGTCCTGCTTTTCCTCGCCTTGCTCCCATGCCAGGAATGACCTGCCCGTATCCTTTGCAGGACTATGTACTGGTCAGACTGGGGCAACCACCCCAAGATCGAGACGGCCGCTATGGATGGGACACTGCGCGAGACCCTGGTGCAGGACAACATCCAGTGGCCAACAGGTGAACAAAGACAGCTGCCAGGAGGGCGTGAGGGTGGCAAAAGAGTCTTGACGGGAGTGGCGTACAAGCTGCTCGTGTTGGGGAGGCTCAGCCTGGGAGCTCTGAGCCCCGTGACAGGAGTGGCGGGGGGGGGGGCTGCCCTTCTGGTCGTGTGGTCAGGAGGCGCTCTGGGTGGGCTGGGGGCTTGTAGCTCACCAGGGGGTGTGTACACCCTCAGGCCTGGCTGTGGACTACCACAACGAGCGGCTGTACTGGGCCGACGCCAAGCTCTCTGTCATCGGCAGCATCCGCCTTAACGGCACGGACCCCGTTGTGGCCATCGACAACAAGAAGGGTAAGCAGCACCCGAGACCCCCCGGAGCAGCAGGGAGGAGAGGGACCTGCCAGGGGGTGAAGTCCCAGCTCCCTGGGACCCCTGGCCTGGGTTGGGCTGCAGGGCAGACCCCAGCGCTGAGCCAGGGATGCTCAGCGGATGGCAGTGAGAGCAGGTTTTCCTTATTAAATGCTCCGTAGCAGGACCACAGCCTGCTGGCACTGCTGTCCCCCGAACACCGTCCCCCTCGTACAGGGTGGAAGGCCCTAGCCTCAAATCCGCCCAAACCCCCAGTCAGCGAGCAACCAGCCATGCTGCCTCTGCCTGCACATCCCCCCGCTTTGCTTCCCCAGGGCTGAGCCATCCTTTCAGCATTGACATCTTTGAGGACTACATCTACGGTGTCACCTACATCAACAACCGCATCTTCAAGATCCACAAGTTTGGGCACAAGGCTGTCACCAACCTGACATCTGGCCTCAACCATGCCACTGACGTCGTGCTCTACCACCAGTACAAGCAACCGGAGGGTGTGTGCTGGGCCCGGGACCCCCGCCCTGCTCCCGAGGTGGGAGGGAGGTGCCCAGGGCCTGGTCTCCGATGCAGGGTGCCAGAGGGCCAGGGGAGCACTGGCAGAGCTTGGGGCAAGAGGGGACTCAGGCACCCAGCTTCCCTGCCCAAAGTGGAGGGCGCCGGTGTGGGCAGAGCAGGGGGGTGGTGGGGTGGGTTCTGGGGACCCCAGCTGCAATGGCAAGCTGTCAGCTGGCGACCCCAGGGAACCAAGGGACGGGCACAGGTCTTGCGCAGCTGTAGGGCTGTGGGTGATGTCCTGAAGCTGCTGGGGGGTCGTCATGTGCCAGGAGGGCAGTGGGTCACTCTGCTGTCCTCACCCCTCTCGGCAGTGACCAACCCTTGCGACCGCAAGAAGTGCGAATGGCTCTGCCTGCTCAGCCCCAGCGGCCCCGTCTGCACCTGCCCCAACGGCAAGCGCCTGGACAATGGCACCTGCGTGGTCGTTCCCTCGCCCACCGTCTCCCCCGTCGGTGGGTGGTCCGGGGGAGGCTGGGGGGAGGGACCCACACCGCGTGGGACCTGCTCACCTCCATGCCTCCCTCCCAGTGCCCACCACCGACACCTGCGACCTGGTCTGCCTGAACGGTGGCAGCTGCTTCCTCAACGCCCGCAAGCAGGCCAAGTGCCGCTGCCAGCCGCGCTACAACGGGGACAAGTGCCAGATCGACCAGTGCTGGGACTACTGCCAGAACGGGGGCACGTGCGCTGCCTCCCCGTCCGGTGAGGCTGCTGGGGCGAGCCGGGGGTCGGGGCCGGTCCTGGGCAGCCAGGCGGCACACGAGGAGCACGCTGACGGCTCTTGTTCGCAGGCATGCCGACCTGCCGCTGCCCCACCGGCTTCACGGGGCCCCGGTGCAACCAGCAAGTCTGCACCGACTACTGCCTGAACAACGGCAGCTGCACCGTCAACCAGGGCAACCAGCCCAACTGCCGCTGCCTGCCCACCTTCATCGGGGACCGCTGCCAGTACCGTGAGTGCTGCCTGCTGGGGTGAGCGCGGCTGGGGACGGCGCCTGGGAGGTCTGGCTGCCGGGTCCCCTCTCCTGGGGGCTGCTCCTTGGGGACCTCTGGGGACAGCACCTGAGAGGATGGACTCACGGGTGCCCCTGTTCTGGGGGATGCTCTCTGGGAACCCGAGGTGGGGTGGGTGCTCCATGGGGGACCAGGGCTGCCGGCAGCGCTGCAGGGGGGCCGACGTGGGGCTGCCCACCCTGACCCCGCCATCGCCTGCAGGGCAGTGCTTCGACTACTGTGAGAACGAGGGCGTCTGCCAGATGACGGCCAGCGGCGCCAAGCAGTGCCGCTGCCCTCCGCAGTTCGAGGGCACCCAGTGCCAGGACAACAAGTGCTCCCGGTGCCAGGAGGGCAAGTGCAGCATCAACAAGCAGAGCGGAGAAGTCTCCTGCATGTAGGTGCCGAGGACATTAAACTCAAGGGAGGAACAGGGGATGATGGGCACAAGGACCCGAGAAAAAAGCCTGTGTTGCTGTGGCCAGATCACTGGGAATCAGCCACAGCTGAGAGATGCTGGGTCAGTAATTCAGGGCAGTTAAGAAATCTGGGGGATCTCAGGACCCTGGGTGGGGGCAATGGAGGTGTCTCTCCCCCAAGCCCATCCTGATGTCCCGAGAGCCGTCAGTGTGGCACAGCCGTGAGCCATGCCAGAGGGATGAGCTAACAGCTTACAGCAAGCAGAGTCCTGGGTGCTGGGCAGTGGGGCAGGGAGCAGACCGGGGGTACACGTGTGCCTGATGTGCTCCATGCGTTCTCCCCACAGCTGCCCGGACGGCAAGATAGCGCCCAGCTGCCTGACCTGCGACAGTTACTGCCTGCATGGTGGTACCTGCTCCATCAGCGACAAGACGCAGCTGCCCGAGTGCCTGTAAGCAGAGCTGGGGTCCGGGGGGGGGCAGGGGGGACTGTGGGCGGGCTACTTGCCCCCCCAGGCAGAGGGAGCATGTGACTGACAGACCCCAATCTGTGTGCCCCCCTCGATGCCCAGGTCTGTGCCCCATCTCTCCCTCCCCCTCCCCGCATGCTGTCCTGCCCTGCTAACCCCCGTGCTCTCCCTGCGCTCTCAGGTGCCCGGCGGGGGTGACGGGGACACGCTGTGAGGACTTCATCGTCGGCGAGCAGCAGAGCAACCGTACGTATGGGGCAGTCCTCCCGGGGGGCACCGCGAGCCCCGACACTGTGCCGGGGTCAGGGTTGTGTATTTGCCTGTGAAGCTGGGGTTGCCTCATGTCCCCGTGCAACTCCGGAGTCCCGTTCTCGGGGGTGGGAGAAGGGGCAGGTCCTTTCTCACGGGCAGGCCAGCACGGGCCGCTGGACCCGCTGCTGCCGGGGGCTCAGGGCGTGCGGTCACCAGCCCCCGCGCGTGCTCTGACCACCTGCCCCTCTTGTCCCTCAGGAACGGCCTCAATTGTCATCCCCATCCTGCTGCTGCTGATCCTCCTCACCGTGGTGGCTTTTGTCTGGTACAAGTGGAGGATTAAAGGGTGAGTTCGGGTTGTTGGGGGCCAGAAGCCAGCGCTCCCAGTGAGGACGGAAATCCTCCTTGCAGGGCATGAGCGCCTCGATTTCGCGGGACAAACGAGCAGCACCGCTGCTGGGGCGGGGGCTCCGTTTGCTGCACCCCGCGTTGCTGGCGCTGACCCCCGGTCTCACACCCTCCACAGCGCCAAGGGCTTCCAGCACCAGCGGATGACAAACGGTGCCATGAATGTGGAGATTGGGAACCCTACCTACAAAATGTACGAGGGGGAGCCCGACGATGACGTGGGGGAGCTGCTGGATGCGGACTTTGCCCTGGACCCTGACAAGGTGAGGAGTGGGGCCGCTGTGGCACAGAGGGGCCAGCAGCTGCGTGGGACCCAGCGCAGCGCAGGGGATGCAGAGGGGCACGTGCCGAGGTGGGGGGCACGTTGCTGCGTCAGTGTCGGGGCTCCCTGGGGCTGCTCTCTGCAGAGGAGGCTGAGGAGCTCCGAGGGGCTGCAAAGGCTTCGGGAGTGGAGGCTGTGGGGAGGGACAGCAGCAGCCACAGGGTCAGTGGTGCTGTACAGAGAGGAGGTCGTGGCTGGTGCAGGCTCTCACCGAAGCACCCCGGGGCAGGGGACGCCTCTGGGACCGCGCTGCTGGGGAGGGAGGTGTCTGTGCCCCCTCCCACCGGCTCCCTCCTCTCCGCAGCCCACCAACTTCACCAACCCTGTCTACGCCACGCTGTACATGGGCGCCCACAACAGCCGCAACTCGCTGGCCAGCACGGACGAGAAGCGGGAGCTGCTGTCGCGGGGCGCAGACGACGACCTGGCGGACCCCCTGGCATAGGGGCAGGACAGGGGTGAAGGGCCGCCGGGCCCTGGCGCCCAGGCCTGGCACAGACACCCATTGCAGGAGGCGGGTGGGGGCCGGGGGAGCCAAGAGCCACTGTATAAATGTACAAATGAAGGATTATTACTTTTCTATGTGAGCAGTATTATTACCTGTATATTCCCCGGTACCAGGCCTCGGCGCCTCTCATTGCCAGATCTGGCTTTGGTTTATTTTAAATCTCTTTACATTGCCCTCCCCACCCCCTCCCACCCGCGGGACAAGCCAGCGTTTCGGAGCAGGGACGGCGGCACGGTCGCTGTGCCAGGACGGACTCGCTGGGGCCGCTGCCGCCGGGGCTCGCAGGAGACCCGGGGTTACCGGTACGTGGGGTACAGGCACGAGGGAGGCAGAGCGGAGGCCGCACGCTCCCCAGCTCTTGGCTCTGGCCCCCCTGGCCCCTGCAGCTTCCCTCTCCGGGGGCCCTGTTTCCTTCCCCCCAGATCTGCTGCCCCCCGGGTCCCCCCTTCTCCTGCAGCTTGGCCTCCGTTCCCCTCCCTCCTCACCCGCCATCCTCGACTCTGCCCGACTGTTACAGGGGGCAGGGACAAAGGCCCCCACGGGAGCCCCCAGCCCCGCTGTGGTGCGGAGGGTCCCTGTCGCTGGCGGGCCCGGCCCCGTGGCCTCTCGCTCCGGCTCGTTGCCCGCTCGCCAACCTGCACATTTTTTAACAGGAAAAAACCCAACAGGAACCATGGAACTGATCTAGCTTTTGTAGTAGAAACAAATACGAGCATGTGGGGGGAGGGCGGGGGCGACCCCATCCTTTTATCGGGGGGAAATGTTTTCATAATTTTTGCTGGATTACTTTACAACTAAACAAAACAGATATTGTTATAAATAAAATTTTTTAAAACTGAAGCGCAGGCTGCTGGTTGGTGGGAGGCGCGTGCAGGGGGCCGGGGGCGGAGGGGACCCCGGGCGGCGGTGCCGGCCGGGCCGCAGCTCCCCGGGAGCCGCCGGGCCCTGGGCGCGCGCGGGGGGCACGCGGGGTGCGGCGGGGGGAGCGCGGTGCGTGCGTGCGCGTGTCGTGCTGCCGGGGCGCTCCCGGGGCGCGGCGCACGTGCCGCTGGGGTGGCGCACGCGGTGCGCACGCGGGTGCGGCGGCTCCGCGCTGCCCGCGGCACCTCCCGGGGCCCCGGGCTGCGGCGGCTCCTCCGCTGCGCTGCGGGGAGCGGGAACACTCCCGGGCACCGGGCAGCGGGCACCGGCCCCGAGCACAGGGCAGCGGCGGCGCGCGGTCCCGGAAGCCGCCACCAGGTGGCGCCGCCGCCCTCGAGAACTGAGCGGGGGGGGCTGCACGCGCACCCCGAGTGCCCCCCGTGTGCCCGCCCCGCGTGCCGAGGCGCGGGCGCGCGGCCCCGTCCCGCACAGCCTCCCGCGGGGGGCGGGGGGGCAGAGGCGCGGGCGGCGAGCGCGTGCCCAACGTCCGTCCCCTTCCCAGAGGCCGCTCGGGTGGCCCTGCTCCCCCCGCCCCCCCCCCCCGCTCCCCGCCCCGACCACACTTCCCCCCGCACAGCCCCGGGGCACCGGGCGCTGGGCCGCGGCCGGCAGGAATGGCCGGGGCGGCACCGGGAGCTGGGCGGGGGCTGGGGAGGGACCACCCGCACGGCCCGGCCGGCCGGGGGCTCGGGCTGCCCGGCGCTCGGGGCCGGGGGCCGGCTGCCGCGCTCTGCCCGGCCCGCTCGGACCCGCCGTGTGCCGGGGCCGCGGCCGCGGGGCCGGGTGCGGGTCGCGAGGGGAGCCCAGGGCCGGGGGGGGCCCGGGGCAGCCCCGGCCGCGTCTCGACGGCCCCGCTCGGCGCCCGGCCCCGGCCTCCCGCGGGCGCCGAGCCGAGGACGCGGCCGCTGCCTTTGAAGCAGCCCCCACCCCTCCGCACAGGGATCCGGCGCGGCCCTCAGATCTATTTCGATCCCGGCTCTTTGTTCCCTTATCGGTTTCTTATATCTCCTCTAGAGGTTTTTTGCCTCGCTTTCCCCTCTCCCTCCCTCCCCCTTTTCTCTTCTTTTTCCTTCAATCTTTTCAATTTTTTTAAACTTTCCGTTGTTTCCCCTTGCTGTGCCTCTGCCCTCGCAGCTCTTAGGCCAGTGGGCTGTTGATTGTGTGGGAGGGGTCTTCTCAGAGCCCCCTGGACCTGTCGAAGACCCCGGTGTCCCTTTGCTCCCTGGTGAGACCAGCAGGGACACCGGGACCCTTTCTGGAGCTCTCTCCGGCAGCGCAGGGAGAGGCCCCGCCATGCAGGGGTAGCGGGTCTGGAGGGTCCGCGGGCCGTGCCGCGAGGTTGGCCCCGCACAGCGCTGGGGTTCAGCCGCCCCATCCCTTCCGTGGCCGTGGGGCAAATGGGGTAAATGCAGCACTGGGAGGGGAGCCAGCGCTTGGGTCCCCGGGGGGATTGCTGTGGGGTCCCGGCAGGGCAGGGAGAGGGGCGTGGAGGCTCCTGCCAGCGTGGGGAGCGGGGATCACGGGCCGCGGCGCTGGCAGCGGCTCTCGCACCGCTCGGCAGTGCTGGGCTGCAGGGGCCTTCCCAGGAGGGAGGACTCCCCTGCACCCCAGCTGCGGACCCCGGCTGCGTGGTGCCCCGTGCCCCTGCAGCAGCGGTGCTGTGGCTGGGTGCTGGCACAGTCTGGGGGGCTGCTGGGGGACTGTGTGGGGCTGGCATGGGGCTGGCTGGGCCCCGCAGCTCCATGATGCCAGGACTCCTCAATCCCCCCGCTTCGCATCGGCACTGCCCTCTCCTTTCCCTTTCCTTCCTCTCCCATTTCCCTTCGTTTCTCTCCCACTCCCTTTCCATTGCTGTTTCTCCTTTACCTTTTATTCATTCTGTCTCCACACGTACACACGGTTCTGCAATGCTCCCCCCATCCTGTGCTGCCCCCAGCCCTGCTGATACCAAAGCCCCTGCTGTCAGCTTCCTGGGGAAGGCGAGCAGATAATAATAGTAATAACAGTAACAATAATAGTAATAACGATAAAGTGATAGCGCTGGGGAGGGATCCCCGTTGAGCTGGGGGGGTGTATGAGAACACCTGGCAGACTCCCCCTGAGAGGGGCCCGGCACCAGGCTGGAGGGATGAGCACATGTGTGTGCATGTGCATGCACACGCGTGTACATGCAGGCAAGACGGGTTGCATGTCCAGGCTGAGACACGGGGTGTGTGCTGCGGGGGGGGGGTGTTCGTAGGCTCCGGGGTGTGTGAGGCAGGGGTGCCCGTGTGCAGGCCTGGGGGCTGCCCCCCAAAGACCCTGCTGAAGGGTGGTCCCCTTCCCTGCTGGAGTCTTTGGGGGGGCCCAGCTGGGAGGGATCCTCTCCCCTCCCCAGGTGCAGCTGGGCAGGGTGGAGATGAGCAGGGCTGTCCTCCCCAGGTGCTAGCACAGCCCCCTGCACGGGAGCAGGAGCGAGGGCATTGTGGGGGTCTGGGGTCTCCCGGGAGAGCGGGGCAGGAGTGGTGGCATCCCCGTGGGCCGGGGTCTCCTGGGAGAGGGGGGGGCAGGACCGGGGGCATCGCAGGGGGCTGGGGTCTCGGGCAGGAGCGGGGGCATCGCAGGGGGCGGGGGTCTCCCGGGAGAGCGGGGCAGCCGCGGCTCTGGCCCCTCCCCGGCGCGGGGCGCGGGCAGGGGCTGGTGGCCGGTGCCCCCCCGCGGGGGCGGCGCCCGGGATTGGCGGGGCTGCGCGAGGCGCCGCCCGGCCCCGCAAGTCTCCAACTTTCTTCCCGCCGCCCCCGGCCGCCGCCTCGCGCCGCCGCCCGCCCCGCCGCGCCCGCTCCATCCCGGGAGCCGCGGAGCCCCGCGATGCTCGGCCGCCGCCTGCCCCGGCTCGGGCCCTGCCTGCTGCTGCTGCAGGTACCGGGGCACCGGCCGCGCCCGGCGAAGTTGCTGCTGCCGGCGGGGGGTGCGCGGTTCGGGGGGGGCAGCGCAATTACCGGGGGGGGGGGGGGGGTCGTGCAGTTGTTGGGAGGGTGCTGCGTTCCGGGGGGGGCCGTGCTGTTCCGCGAGGGGGGGGTCGTGCGGTGGTGGGGTGCGCGGTCGGCTACTCGGGAGACGCGCAGCCCGGGGGGGGGGACGTGCATGGCACGGGGGCTGAGGCAGTCGGGGGGACGGCGGACAACTCGTGGGGGGGCTTGTGCCACGCTGAGGAGAGGGTCGAGCAGTCGCGGGTGGGGGGGCGTTTGCAGGGAGGTGAACGGCAGAGTTGTATGGCGGGGGGCGCGGGGCAGGGATTGTAAAGCGGGGGGGTCCTGCTCGCCTCAAGTTGGAGAGGGCTCGGGGCTGTCCCGGACTCTGCGCGGGGGGTGCGGGGCACCGCGCTCGGACATCGGGCGGAGTTGGGGGCCGGGGCTGCCCGTGGGGCGGGGGGAGCAGCGGGGGGACACGCCGCCGGCGCAGCCCCCGCACACACCCCGGCTGCGAGCAGCCCACCCCTCCGCCATACCCCCCCCCCCAGCCCCGTTGCGGAGCGCGGAAGGCGCCGTCTGGCAGGTGCGGGGGGGGCGGGGGGCAGCGAGACGCGCGAGACGGAGCCGCGCGTGGGCGGGTCGGGCCCTCCGCCGGGGGCGGCTCTGCGGGGGGGCCCGGGCCCCGTGGGGTGCCCTTGTCCCGCACCCGCACCGCACCTGCGGGTGGGAGCGGCGGCCTGCGGGGCAGCAGGGTGAGTCCCCCCGCCGGCTGTGCCGGGGAGCGCGGGGGGGGGCCCTGCTGCACCCGGGGCCGGGCCGGGGCGGCCGAGGTTTCCCCAGCCCCGCCACGGGCGCGAGCACTGAGACCACCTGCGGCGGGGACGCCTCGCTGCGGGCCTGACCCGCTGCAGGCTCAGGCCCCGCACCGGCGCGGCCTCCGCCGGGGGGAGCGGCCCCCCCAGCCCGTCCCGCCGGGTGCCCCCTCGGCCGGGGGGCTCGCCCGGGGACAGGCCCTTCGCCGTCTGTGGAGGGGCAGAGGCTGCGGATGCCGAGACGCCCTCCCTGCCCGCAGCGCCCTCCCTGCCGCGTCCCCCGGTCCCGGACGCGAAAAGCTTCCCAAGGCCACTCGCCCCTGCCTGTCCCCCCGCTGCCACATTGTCCTGGAGCCCAGTGAGGCTTCCACCCCCCCGGGGGGAGCTGCTGGGTCTGGGGGCTACAGCTGCATCTGGCACCAGCATCTGTGGTGGTCAGGAATGGGGGGATTTGTGCCCCCCCAGCCCTGCCGGAGGGGCCGGCCTCATCACCCAGGAGATCTGATTTCCTGACACTCCATTTTTACTTTCTGTGTTTCATGAATAAAATCAAACGAGTCAATTCCCTCTCAGGAATTGGATGCACACCAGGGACACCCCCCCCCCTCCCCCCCCCCGCACAACCCTACCCCCCAGGCAAAGGCTCTTGCGACGTGTCTCTCTCTGGCACGCTCCTCTCTGTTGTACGTGGATGGATGGATGTGTGTGTGTCTATGTGTGGGGGTGGCTTTGCGTGACCCCCCCCTCCCCGTGTCCATCTAACGCAGAGCATCTGTCGGTGCTGGAGCTGCTTCAAGACAAATGGTTTTGTTTTGATGAAATCAGGAGCAGGGCGCTGCCCTTGTCCCCCTCCCTGCCCGCACAGGCAGCAGCGGTGGGGGTGAGGTGGGGGCTCGTGGCTGGGGGCAGCGGGCCCGTCCCAGGGCGCAGGGGATAACCCCGGGAGATGCTGGCAGGGGCAGCGAGCCCCAGCCCCTCTGCGGTGCGGGGCCGGGACCAGCGTGGTCTGGGGGCTTCCTGGCGTGGGGTCCGGCGGCAGGAGGGGCCGGGGTCTGCGCAGCCCTGCGCCAGCAGGCTCGCGGGAGGGAGATGGGGCTGTTCCTGCCCCTCAGTCCTCTGGGCCTGTCGGGGAGAAACTTTCCTGGCCCCTCTCAGGGACAGGAGGGTGGCTGACGGGCGGGGGTCCCACCGGCTGCCCAGGCCCCAGCTGGGGCTCTAGATGTGAGCTCCCCAGTGCCGTGTCCCACCAGGGTCGTGGGGGGTGAAGAGGTGGATGTGGCTGCCTGCCCCAGGGGAGTGCTTTTGCCCGGGCGGGGGTGGGTTTGTGCGAGGGTTCCTTCTGCAGAAGGACAGACCCCGGGGTGTCCCCCCGCCATGCACTGTGTTTGTTGATTGTCACTGCTGGGGCTGCCTACGTGCGTCTCCCTGCTGCAGTGGACAAGCTCCCCAGCCTAGCGGGTGCCTGGCTCTGCCGTGTGTGTGCAGACCACCTCTCCTGGCCCCCCCACCCCTCATGGCTGCTGCTGCTTGGGGTTTGCCTACGTCTGGGCTCGGGATGGCAGCGCTGGGGCAGGCGGGGGAGATGCTGCCCGTGCTCCCCGCAGGTGATCTCCTGCCTCAGCTTTCCTCAGGCTGCTGGTTGATGTTTATGCGTTAGATTTTTTCTGTGCATTGAGCATTAAATCGAGGGGGTCCCTCAGAGTAGGGCTGGCCTGGCTTTCCGCAGGTCTGGGTCCTGTCCAGCCCCCCAGGTGCACCCGGGAGCGTGGGAGACCCACGGCTGGGGCTGGGCGCAGCTCCTGGGTGCTTCTTCAGCCCTCCTCAGGCTCGAAGGGCCGGCTGCAATTTTGCAGCGAGGAGGGGCAATTCCTGTCCAGCAGCCTCCTGGCCTTAGCCCCGTGGTCCCTGATGCCCAGGTGACAGCGTGAAGAAGAGCCAGCGGTGGTGAGGGGCAGTGTGCCGCTGGCCCTGGAGCAGGCAGGAGCAGGCAGGAGCAGGCAGGGTCCAGCCGGGCTGCCAGGGAGGAGAGCGGGCTGCGGTGGCTTGGTGCAGCAGCAGGGCTGGAGTCGGGACACCGGTGTCTTTCCTCACCCCTGCTCTTGCCTCACTGCCTGGCTGTGCCTTGCAGGAGCATGCTTCCCCAGCACTGTGCCTCGGTTTCCCTCCTTCCTGGCGCAGGGAGGTGAGATGGCGATGTCTGCGAAGCACCTGGAGTGTTGCTGGCAGGTTTTCCTTCCTAGATTAACCCTTCTCAGGAAAATCCTGTCTTGCAGTGCCGGTGGCCGTGCCAGCAGGAGGCTGGTGGTGTGGGATGCCAGCCTCCGGGAAGCTCACCCTGCTTCATTCCCTTTCCCTTGCTGTCACCCAAGAGCTGTCACACGTTTACTGAGTTGTTGGCTGACAGATGGCTTTGCTCTTAAGCAGATGCTGCCAGCCCTTTCGGTGCAAGGACACCCTATTCACCCCCTCCAGCTCCCATCAGTGGGGAGAACTTAACCCTTTCATAGCTCAGAGACATGTAGCCCGTTTGGAACTGGGGGAGGGTAAATGCAGTTTGGGTGGCAGTGCAGCCCTGCAAGCCCCTGTCTGCCCAAGAGTCCCTGTGGGCGCAGAGCTGCAGGGAGCGGCCCCAGCAGGACCATGTCTGACAGGACGGTGCCTGCTGGGGCCAGGGGAGAGGCTCCGTGCATCCCCCCTTGCCTGGTTCCTGCGGATCCCCCGAGCCACCCGTCGCCGTGGCGGGTGCTGTGTGCTCAGCATGGCTGAGCTAATCTATCGCCAAACAAACACACACTGTTATTCCGAAAGAAGGTTTCCAAGCGACTCATTTCCCTTTTTTTAATAACTCTTCCCTGTGGTGCCCTTTGCACCCTGAGCTGGGAGATTCAATAAGGCTGGAGCCTGGAGCGTGGTGCGGCTCAGCCTCCTGCCGAGGGGGGGGGGCAGTGGCTGGGGAGGGGGGGCACCCAGGGGTGCCCCCCGGCCAGACCCGCTCCTGCTCTTCCACTGTGTTGTTCTGGCTGAAATCCGGGGCCTGCTTTATTGCTTTTTCCTCCCCCCTCTGGTTTCAAATTGCCAGTTTTCTACCAGGTGCTGGGGGGGGCTGGGAGGGGGTGGCCTGAGCTGGGACAGCGAGGCAGCCAGCAAAGCGAGCGCTTCCCTCTGCAACAGCAGCCCTAAGCTGAGCACCCCTCCGCCCCACTGCTAATCACACCCGTGCCAATTAACACTCCCAGACTAATGACTTTTGCCCACCCTCCCTGCATGCACAGCTCCTCCTCCCAGGGAGCCAAAGTCCTGGCAGCCAGTGGCCCAAAGTGGGGCGATGCCGCCCTGAGACCCCAGCAGCCGAAGCCTCCCACCCCCCCTGCCTGCCCTGGCCAAGTTCCAGCATCTCTGAAGAGCTGCCTGGCTCAGCCTTCGCGCTCGGGCGCTGAAGGTAAATGGCCCAGGAAAGATGAAGCTTCCTCTCCAGCCGCTTGGATTGCTACTAAAGAAATAATCACGTCCCTGTGCCCGTGTTCCCTGCTTGCCGGCTTTTTTCCTGATCACTGTTGCAAAAGGAAAGTCATTGTGGAAATGAGCGCCCAGCCTGCAGAAATGATCAGCTGCAAAGAGCCTGCGGGGCCCTGCGCTGGTGGCGGGATTAATTTTCCCCTCCCCAAATAAATCCCCATCAGACCCTGTTGCTCGGATGGGGCTGACTGCTCTGCACCCAAAGCGCAGCAGGCTGCTCAGCCCGGTGCCGCCAGCGGCACAGACCCCGGCCGACCCTCGTGCCTGTCTCACCAGCTGTGCTGCGGGTGTCACAGTGGGCAAAGGCCCTCTCGTTCCTCCTCCTGTCCCCCGAGCACCGGGCAGCGGATCCTCGGCTCCTTGGCGAGCAGAGTGATGCTTTGCACTGCTTCGCCTGGCGCCTGCTTGGGACCGGGAGCCTGGTCTGGGTGGTGCGTGCGAAGCAGGGCCAAGTCCGCTTCCCGGGGATCGCGAGGGGGCTCCCAGAGGACGGTGGGGCTGCAGGGACCCCTTGTCCCCTGCTCCTGGCGGGAGCTGGTGCCTGGCTGCGGTGGGGCACAGCCCCTGTGGCCCCAGGACGGTGCAGCCCCAGCAACGCCCTTGAGGGTCCCCAGGGGCTCTTGGAGGGTTTTAATCGGCCTCTGCTGCAGGGCGTGATGCGGGGGACAGCCGTGTCCCTGCCGCTGCTCGTCCCTTGCTGCTCCTCCTGGAGGGGATAAAACCCGGCTGGCCCTGGGAATGTGCCGGGGGGAGATGGGTGGGGGCAGCGGGGGGGCACAGTGCTGGGGGGGGGGGGCATGGGGACGGGGTCCCCACTGAGGGGACAGCCCCGCATCTGCCCCTCTCCACGTTGACCTTCGCACCAGCCCTGCCTCATCGGGGGGGGGGGGGAGGGGGTGCGTGTAGTGCGGGGGGGGCTGGAAATGCAATTTATGATCCCGTCTGATAAGATCTTATAAAATTTCTCGGGCACACTCGAAATTACATTTCCATAGCTCAGGAGAAGCGATCTCCTCGCACGCCGATACCTGCCACTTTTATAGCTACATTTATTGCAATAATAAAGTGAAATGGTGAGGCGAGGGGGGGGGAGGAGAGGCAGCTGGGCAGAAGGTGGGGGCTGTGTCCCTGAGGGCCTGGGGTCCCTCTGGTTTGGGGAGGGGGGGGAAGCTGTCCCCTCTCTGCGCCCCCCGGGAAGACCTCACCCACCGAAGAGCTGGGGCAGGTCCGCAGGGGTGGGGGGAGCCCCCCTGCCCGCTTCGCGGTGGGGACGCGGAGCAGAGCCGCGGGGGCCGGGGGGGATGCGGGTCTCCTGGCTGGGCACCCTGGCTGCTGCCAGCAGCCCCTGCCAGCTCTGCCTGCGCTTCCCCGCATGGCACCCATGGGAGCTGCCCACGCCGCGCTCCTGCGGCCCCGCGCCGAGGGCTCAGCCGGGAGCCGTGACCCGGGCCGGAGGGGTGGGTGGCTCGCCCTGGGCGTGCAGCCCCTCTCCCCAGGGACCCGCAGCCCCGTCTGCCCCGTCCCCGAGCGGTGCCGGTCCCGCGGCCGAGCCGAGCTGGGTGCCACAGGCGGGCTGGGCTCCGGCAGCGCTGCCAACGCGCTGCTGGGCGAGCAGCGTGCAGCCTCCTCGAGGCCCTCAGCCCGGGCACCCCCGTCCCCCCCGCCGCCCCCGTGCCCCGCTGCCGCGCGCACCCGCCTGCACACCCCTCTCCCCCTTCCCGCTCCGGTTATCTCCTCATTTTCTCATTCATTCTCTTTTCTTCCTTGAGTCCAATGAGTCACACAAGCCCTGAATCCTTTGCCTGGTGCTGTCTCCTCCCTTCTATTATATTTTTTCCTTTGCTCTTAACGGCACTTTTCTTTTTCACCCGTGGGGGGAGAGACTGGGGATGTACATTTTTCCCTGCTCCCCCCCAGCTACCTACCAGCTACTGTCTCACCATGAAGCCCTTAAAGGTAATAAATAAATAAAACAACGACTGAGGAAAGAAAAGGCAGGAAACGAGTGACAGGGAAAAGGAACCAAAACGAAAGAAAGAAGAAGGAGGAAAAAAAAAGTCCTACTCAGGCTATGAAATATTTATTAGCCAGCGCGTGCCGAGCGCGTTAATAAAGCTGCAACATTTGCATATTTTTTCTGTCTGCAAGGAGCGAGGTGTCTGTTTAGGGGGTGAAGGAAAACACATCTGTGGAAAGCTGATTTCTCCTGGCCCCGCACAGGTCGTGCTCCCGCGCGAGGCAGCGCTGGACCTTGTTTGAGCGTCGCTTTAGGCAGGGGTGTCACCGGGAGCAGGACCCCAGCGCGGCTCCTGTGGGTGCTGCCGCGGGCTGCGTGCGCAGGGCGGGCGCTGACAGCTCCGGCCGCCCCACGGTGCCGTGACCTGATGGTGGATTTGGCTTTGGCAAGCTCATCCGTGCTCCCCCCCCAGCAAGGATGTGGTCGTGCTGGGTTCGCCCGTCCTGGTGCTGGGGCTCCTGCAGCCGCCTGCCCGCTGGGCTGAGTTCGGGTGCGAGCAAACCGCTGGCAGTCGCAGCGGCAGCGCAGAAGAGGCAGAGGAAGGACTGAGGAGGCCTTTGGCTGGTGGTGCTGAGCTCACCTCCAGGGCAGGATGCGTCCAGCCATCACGACGATGCTGTGGGCATGTGTGGCAGGGTGGCTGTGCATGAGTGCATCCTGACGTCCCTGTCTGTCACCTGCTCGACCCCTCGGTGCGTGAGACTGGGGCAGATTCAGCTTCCCTCGGAGCACGGTGCCCTTTCACCCCACCACGTCCGTGCTGCCCCCTTGTGCTGGGGTGAGGGGGGCAGCCGGCACTGCTGCCTGCGGCAGGGTGGGGGCTCCCGGCTGTGAGGTGGGGTGCAGGAGGAGGGGGCTGAGTGACTCCACGGGGCTGCGAGGTGAGGAGGGGATGGGCCGTGCGTGGGCAGTGGGGGCCCAGCCGTGGGGCGAGCCGCTGCCTGCACAGACGTGGGGTGGTGTGCTGTGTGCGGCGGGGCTGATGCTGGGGGGGGGGCACTGAGCAGAGTTACCCCTGCTGGGTGCCCCGGCCCTGGAGCAGCAGCCAGGGATGGGCTTTCAGGAGTCTTTGAGCTGGGAGTCAGTGGGATGCTGGGGCAGCTGCTGGGGACAGCCAGCTAGGTTTCTCTCCTTGCCCTTGTGAGGCTGAGATGGGGGACTCTGCCCTTCCTCCGAGACTGTCCTGCATCCCATTCCTGCACCCCCTGCCCGTGACACCCCACGCCTGCCCGGCAGCCTTCCCCTATAACCCCCATGGGGCTGTGCACTGCTGCCGCCCCCGGGCCCCCCTCACCTGTCCCACTCCCCGTCCTGCAGCCCCGTCCTTTTGCCCTTGGGTCCTTACTGCTGGAGCAGCATCCTCGGTCGCAGCCTCCCTGGCAGGGACGGGCAGCCAGGCTGGGTCTTGCTTTGTGCTTCTGGTCTGTGGCCCCTGAGCTCCTCCCAGCTCCACCAGAACCCGGACCCAGCCCAGGTGTGCCCAGCAGCAGGTTAATTCGCTGGCCTGGCACCGCGCAGCCATCACTGCAGATTTGCCTCACAGGGTCTCTCGCTGGCAGCCTGCCACTCACCCGCCCCAGCTGCGTCGGAGCCGCACGCTTGCGCCCAGCGGGGCGCGGGCAGAGGCATGGCCGTGCTGGGGCAGGTGCACGGGAGGCACAGGCACGCGCTCGTCACGCAGAGGCTCCCCTGCAAAGGCACACGCGCAGAGCCACCTCGCGTCGCGTGTGCATGTGTAACCACGCGTGTGTGCGCACAGATGCGCTCACAGGGATGTGAAGGCATTCGCGTGCATTCAGCCGCGTGAAGAGCAGTGCATGTGGACATGAGCAACTGCAGGCGTTTGTTGCAGTCCCCTGCACGCTTGCTGCAGGTGCAGACTGGGCTGGGCAGGCACCGGGCAATCGCGTGCACACCTGGCACCCGCGGGCTTGCACACTTGCGCAGACACGGGAGCTCCCTTGGGCGCTCTCACTCACACGCAGTTGTTCAGACGTGCATTGCACGCCTCAGCACGCTGGGGCGCATGCTTGGGTCCCTCCCTGCAGCCCAGCAGAGCCCACCGCTGCACCGCGTCACCCTGCCACCGCATTAGCACCCGCGCAGCGCCAGCGAGATAAATGGGAGCTGTCAGAGGCACCTTGTTTGCTGCTAACCTTTGGAAATGCCACACCGCCCCGAGCTGCGCTGCGCTGGGGGGAGCAGACCCACGGGGATTGTCGCTCACCACCTCCAATTAATCTCCTTGCACTAACGAAGGCAGCGAGGTGACAGGGGAGAGGCTGGCTTGACCCTGCGCCCATGGGGAGAGCTGGAGACCCCAATCAGCGGATCAGCGCGCGCTCTGCCACCGACCCCCGCCAAGGGGGGGACAGCTCAGAGCCAGGTGCAGGGGACAGGCTGGCCATAGGGATGGGGCGTTCGATGAGGGTTGTCATGGGTGCTCTGCTCCTGGCGGAGGCAGGGGCTGTTTTTCCTTGAGGTGGTACCCCATCGCTCCTGGCCCTGTTCTCTGGGTGCCGGGAGCTCATCTCAGTCCACGCTGGGACAGCCGGTCCACACCCCCCCTCCCTGTGCTGATCCGCTCCCCCTGCCAAGGTGACCGTGGGTCTCGGGGGAGCCGCTGACGGTGCTTGGCCCTGCCAGCAAATGGGATGTGAGTGGCCATCACTGCTGGTCCTGACAAGCCAAATTGATGCCGGCACCGAGAGCCTTCCAGTCCCTCCGCAGCCACCCCAGCCCTTCCTGCATCCTTGCGTGGCTGCTTGTGCACACGGTGGCTCACGGGTGCCTGCAGACGCGTGGCAGCCCTGCACTGCCAAGGGCACAAGGGACTTGAGAGCAGCAAGAACGTGTCATTGTCTTGGGGTGACGCGTGGCTGCAGCAGCGCATGCATGTGTAATGGTGAAAGCAAGCACACCAGACAAACATGCATGAATGGTGCATCGCAGCCGGTGCCCAGCACGCAGTGGAGGCAGAGGGGACAGATCCTGGTGCAGCCAGGGAGGAAGGGGGCTCTGCCCACCTGCGCAGGAGGCACTGGGACCCCCGTGTACACCTGAGAAGCGTGTCTGAGAGGTGCATGTGCACGCATGTGCATGCTGCACCCCGGACCCTCACAAGCAGAAGCATTAATATTTAGTGCAAGGTGTGAGTGGGACCTGCCCTGAATGCCGACAGCGCTGGCAGGGTGCAGGGGGGTGACCTTGGCTTCTCTTGGTGCTGTCGTGGAAGAGGCTTGCCTTGGCCCCCCCCTCTACTGTGCCCCTTGCCTGCAGGCTCCAAGACCCCCGGGCTGGCCAGGGGACGCAGTCCTGGGGCTGCACCAGGGGCGGTGGGCAGTGAGGGTCTCCCCACATCTCTGTGCTGCCCACGGCCCCAGGCTGCGCTTCTGCCGCAGTCGATAGCCCTGGCTGCATCGGCAGTTGCTGCCCTGCTCTGCAATTCCCTTTCATCCCCCGCTCCCCCCGCAGCTCCTGGGGAGGGACCTGGGGGTGGGTGGGAGGCTGCCAGCCTGGCCCCTCGCCCGGAGGGGCTGGGGGGCCCTTCTCTCCCCACAGGGACAGGGGCTCCTTTCCCCTGGGAGGGGACGTGTCCCAGCTTGATACGTCCTCACTAGATAAAGAGCCCGGGGGCCTTCCTGCCCTGCCCTGTGCCCAGTCCATGACCCACAGACCCTGGCCCCATCCTGCCCCATCCCCCTGCACAAACTTGGCCGAGGGACCCACAGCCCTCAGTAATGTAGGGAGCTGCTGTCAGCACCTCCTTCCCCAGTACGCGCCCATCCCCACTGATTCCCACAGTGTCCCTCTCCACTGCCTTTCTGTCCCTGTCCCGTCTCTGTCCCTACTGCTTCTCTGTCTCCACCACAGCCCTGTTCCCGCTGCATCCCTGACTCCGCTGCCCCCCCTCACTGCTAGCAGGGGATCATGGAAGGGGGGTGAATTGGAAAGGGAAACTGAGGCAGTGGAGGAGGGCTGCGGTGGCTCACACAGCACTGCTGGGGGGAACCAGTCGTCCTGGCTCTCAGCCCTAGCTGAGATGGAAAGCCAGCGCACAGCTGAGAAACCTCCAGGATTCTTTTCCAGGCTGGTGGGGGCTTGGGCAGCGTGTGCGCGTTCCCCTGTGGGTTGCAGTCTCCATGCTGTGCTCTGTCCCTGCTCTGTGGGTGCAGGCGGGTTTTGGGGGCTCCCCGTCCAGCTGCTGGGTTACCAGTGCCACTGGCCCGCCTGGGCTCATCTCTTGGTGAGGGACGCCCATTGCTTGCCCGCGGTGGGACGTAGGGCGCTCCCAGGCTGATGAACACGTACGCGTGGGATTAACAATGAACCCGTAGCTGGGGTGGAGGGGGAGCGGCAGTCCCACCAGGGCCACTGTCGTCCCCCCCCAACACACACAACACCGCTCTCTTGGCTGGAGGAAGGGTGCTGGGGGGCTGCCCTTCTCCCCTTCCCCCCATTTATCTCTCCATCTCATCGTCCTGCCGTGCTCGCTCCCTCTCTCTCTGGCTGGTGAAGGCACCCAGCTTTGAAGCTGCGTTGAAATATAGATAAGGGCGAAGGCAGCAGCCGCGCTCAAAGAGAGACTGGGGAGGGAGCTGGGGGACGGCCGGAGCGGAGCGGGGGGCTGCAGGGATGCTCAGCCACAGCTTCTCGCTGCACAGTGCCCTGTTCCCAGGCCGGGCTGAGGCCCCACAAATCCTCCCCTGCCCACAGACCCGGGCGCACGCAGCCGTGCCTGGGTGGGCCGGTTTTTGCGGCAGAGGCAGGTCTGTGGGGCGGAATGGCCGGTGCTGGCAGGAGCAGCCGGGGCTGCTGCCGCTGCTGCTGCGGCTCAGGCGGGAGCGAGCCCACGGCAGAGCAGATTTACAGGCTTAGCCCGGCACACACAGCATTAGGGGCGTAAGGCAGTAGATCCCGGAGACAGCGGTGTGCAGCCTGGCTGAGAGACTCCAGCCCAGCAGCTGGAGAGGAACAGGGCAAGGGTGGGGGCCCGTGGCCGGGGAAGCCCCCCTGGTGCTGCTCCATCACTGGTGGGTGCCCAGCAGAGCCCGGTCCCCGCACACAGACTGCCTGGCCGTGGAGGAGGGGGTCGGGGGGACTCAGCCCTCTCTGATGGGGGGGCACGGGAAGAGTGCACTGCACTCCGAGGGGGAGAGCGGCATCGAGCCATTCTGCCGGTGGTGCCAGGATGAGACCCCCATCAGCAGCAGGCAGGAACTGTCCCCAGCGCCTCCCACCCTGCCTCCAGCCCCACCAGCTCAGATTCAGCACTGAGGCATGCCTCAGTTTCCTATGGGGGCATAGCCCCCCTGTGCCCCCCCCCAGGCTCCTCCAGCTGGCACCTCTGCTCTGAACCCTCCTTCCCCACTCCCCCCCTCTCCGATTCCCCCTCGGGAAATGGGTCGTCCAGAGCAAAAACTGCCAGCGCAGCCCCAGCCCCTGGCAGCGCGCAGGCGACAGTGATTGACGAGGCCGAGGCCGATGGCGCAGCGTCCTGCGCCGGGAGCAGCTGGCAGGGCATGCCGGGCGCCGGGGCGCGGAGCCGGGAGCAGCCGGGCTGACGGATGGGGAAGCGGGGGGGGCAGGTGGGCTCAGGTGAAGGAGGGACATGGGACGCGTCAGAGACAGGGTCTGAGGTCTGGAGAGGTGCCAGCTGGCTCTGCGCGCCGCTGCCGAGCCGTGCGATGTCCGGGCCGGCAGCCGGCTGGGCAGAGTGACGGCTGCGGGGAGCCTCGGCCAGGAGACGCTGCCGTCTCGTCCCGGCTGTTCCCTAGCGGGGGGTGGGTTCCAGCCTCCTTGGTGCACAGGGTCCCTTTCTCGACCGGTGTGGCTGGGAGCTGCTGCGTGACCCCCAGTGCTGGCCGTACCTCCAGAGGGTCCTGGTGTGCCGGTGGCCATCAGCACCTCCCCAGCCGGGCTCACAGCTCGCCCAGGTTGGGGGTACCAGGCAGCTTGTCTCCATTGCGGCTCCCTGCCTCGATTTACCCCCCCGGGAGAGGAGCTGCCTCTCCCCACCCTGTGAGAGACCTTGCCAAAGGCTGCTGGCTCTGTGTTGGATGAGGGGGTGTCCCCACGCCGGTGCAGGGACCTTGCAGCTGTCTGGTGTTTTCCTCCCCTCCGCTGCCCATCTTCCCTGCTTCTGCTGCAAATTCCCTCCCTCACCAGAATGCAGAAAGTGACCCCAGCCCTCCCCCCTCCCGGCAGAACAAGGGGTCCCTTCTCATTCCTGGCATGCCCCCCCTCTGCACACAATGCACCCCACTCTTCAGCCGTGTCTGCCCAGCGCAATTACCGTGGAGGGCGGAGCAGCTGCTGTGCAGCTTGGCGGGGGTCTCTGTGATTTCAGCCGCAGATCAGAGGCACTGGGTAATGCAATTAGGCTCCCCTGGCAGGCAGCACAGGGCTCTGCTGCCTCCCCATCTCGGAACACGCTGCTGCCCGCCACCTCCCTGCATCCTAATAGGCTTCAGCTGTGGTGGGGCAGGCAGTCATGCGTCGTCCCATATCCTGCTTCTGCCCGTCACAGGGACATGGATGGTGCTGGAGAAGCAGCACTGGCGCCCGGGGTCTGTCTGGGACAGCCTGTGCAGGGCCCAGCAGGGGCTGGGGTTGGCGCGGGCAGGGAGCAGCCATGTTCGGCTGGGGACATAGTGGATGGGGGGGGAGGGCATGGTGCCAAAGGGGTGTGTGGCCACAGAGGGGATGCAGAGGGGTGCGGGAGGGGAACACGGAGCCAGCAGGGTGCATGGGGACAGGCAGGAGGAGGAGCGAGGGGTGGCAGGCACAGCTCGAGCAGTCTCTGCCCTCTTCCCCAGATGGTGTGTGCTGGGGGCCACATCGCCAAGACCCTGGGGTACCTGGAGCTGGGCACCTCCGGCCTCCTCAAGGATGTCCCCTACGGCACCCTGAAGCCCCCGCTGCTTGACCCTGGGCGGCTGATGCCGGCTGAGCCCCCCCGGGGTGTGGGGACACCCTTGGGTGCTGCACGGACCCCCTGGGACTGGCAGAAGAACCAGACGGCTGGGGAACTGCCAAATCCCCGTGCCCGGCGCAAGCCCTCGCTCAAGTCTGGCCGCACCAAGAAGATCTTTGGCTGGGGCGACTTCTACTTCAACATCAAGACACTGAAGTTCAGCCTGCTGGTGACTGGGAAGATCGTCGACCACATCAACGGGACCTTCAGCGTCTACTTCCGCCACAACTCCTCCAGCCTGGGCAACGTCTCGGTCAGCATCGTGCCCCCCTCCAAGGCAGTGGGCTTCGAGGTGCTGGTGCCGGCACCCCCGCCACTCCCGCGCCCGCCCCCCCAGCAGAGCACCCTGCCCGAGGGGCGCCCAGCCAAGGCCCTCAACTGCCACGTGGAGTACGAGAAGACCAACCGGGCACGGAAGAACAAGCCCTGCCTGTACGACCCCTCCAAGGTGTGCTTCACCGAGCACACGCAGAGCCACGCTGCCTGGCTCTGCGCCAAGCCCTTCAAGGTCATCTGCATCTTCATCTCCTTCCTCAGCATCGACTACAAGCTGGTCCAGAAGGTCTGCCCCGACTACAACTTCCAGCACGACAACCCCTACTTCGGCTGACAGCCGCGCAAAGGGACGGTGGGCACTGGAGCTGGAGGCAGACGGGGGCCAGGGGCTCCTGCACCCTGTCCTGGCTGCACGGTGCCACCCATCGCTCCCGCGCCAGCCCCCCCCCCATCACTGCAGCACCTTGCCGGGGCCCGGGAGCCGGGCCGGGCACAGCCCCCCCGGGGCACGGCGGGCGCAGGGGGTCCCAGCCCCGCTGCCCGCCGCGCTCCCATCCCTGCGGCTGGCGGGGGGTGCAGGTGGGGAGCCCGGCCCCCCCCCACCCCACGCCGGGGGCTGGGTGGGGTCCCCGGGAGCACGTGGGCGAGGTGCGGGGGTGCAGCCCCGTGCAATGGCGTTGGCCGGGCGGGTGTCACCCCCGCGCACGGCTGCGGGTCACGGCACCGGGGCGAGCTCGGGGGGGGCTTTTGTCTTTCTGCAGCCGTGGGAGACGGGCACGCGTGTGCGCGTGGAGACGCGTGTGCACGCCAGCCTGCGCGCGCCGCCCGCGTGTTTCGGAGGCTTCCCCGTCCCCGGGCCCCTCCCCGGCTGCGGCAGCGCTGGGGCACGGAGCCGAGCCCCCGCTGCCCCATGGAACCCCCCGCGCCGGGAAGGGCCCTGCCCAGACCCCCCCCCCGCCCCCCGCCCGGTTTGCGCCCCCCCCGGCTGCTGACCGCCCCCCCCCCGCCCCCCGCCCCGCGCCGGGACGCAGCGGTCCCCGGCCCCGCGCCAGCCCGGCCCCGGCTGGGGGCTGCCCCGGCCCTGGCGCCGCGCAGGGGCTTCTTCACCTTTTTTTAAGAAAATTCAAATGGAAAAAAAAGTGGAAAATAAAGAAAAACATTGGAAAAAAAAAAAAAAGGAGAAGCGGTGGAGTGTGCTGATCCCGTCCCTCACCGTGCGCCCGCTGCCCCGGGGCGGGGGGGCCGGGGGGCTGGGGGTGTCTGCACCGCCAGTTTCCCGTCGGGCCCTGCGGTGCCGGCAGCCCTTTGGCCCCGCCCCGCCCCGGCAGCGCTCGCGCGGCATCGGCGGGGCCGGGGCGGGACCGGGACCGGGACCGGGACCGGGGCGGGGACCCGCACCCGCACCCGCACCTGCCTGGAGCGCGGGGCGCGATGTGGCCGCTCCGCCTGGGCAGGGTGAGTCTTGGGGCTGGGAAGGGGGGGTCCCGGCGCCGGGGGGGGGCCGGCGCCCGGGGAGTCCCGGTGCTCGCAGGGCGCCCCGGTACCCGGGCGCGTGTCCCGGTACCCGGGGGAGCCCCTGTGGCCGCAGGGTCCCGGTTCTCGCAGCGTGTCCCGCTCACCGGGCTGTTCCGGTGCTCGCAGGGGGCCCCGGTGCTGGGAGGGGGGGGGAGGGGGTCTGGGTGCCCGCGGGGGGTCCCGGTGCCCGGGGGGTCGCTGCCTGCGTCCCCGTTTCTCCTGGCCCCCCGTCCGCCCCAGCGCCCCTTTGCGGAGGGGGGGGCCCGTGGCAGTGGCCCCCAGTCCCGGCCCCCCGGCTTGGCAGCGGCACCCCCGGCCCGGCCCCCGCCCCGCGGACTTTGCGTCCGTCCCGAAGTCCCCGGGCCGGGGCAGCCACCGCCGCCGGCCTTGGCCCTGCCCGGCGACCGCGGCCCGCGGGTGATGCAATGGGGCGGCGGCGGTTACATCACCCGGCACCGGGCACCGGCACGGGGCAGAGCGGGGGGGCACGGGTCCCCCTCCGCGCCCCTCGGGACCCTGGGCTGAGGGGAGCAGTGGGGGCCCCCACGTTGTGCGTGGTGCTGCGGGGGGGGATGCGGCAGTGACCCCGCAGCCCCCCCCCCCCCCCCGCATCCCCGTGCACAGGACGGGGCCCTGCGGCGTGGCTGGGGGTTCAGCCATCCCACCCAGGCGTGGACACGGGCACACACGTGTGTGGCTCTGCTGTGCACGCACTTTGCGCCCGCAGCCGGTTTGGCTGCCATTCCTGCAGCTCCTGCCCCGGCCATGGGCCCAGGAGGCCTTGTGGGGACCTTGGGGGGTCCCCACATGCCCACCCTGGGGGGCAGCTCTGGTGGCTGGAGACAGAATGCTGGGGTCTTGCTCCTGGCACTGTCACCTGCTGTTCCAGGGGCACTTCGGGGGTAAGGGGGGGCCTGGCACTCGCCTGTGCAGGCTGGCAGCCTGGCAGCCCCCCTCTCCTGCGCAGGCCCTGCAGCGATGTGGGGGTCTGGTGGCCACCAGCAGCCGGCGGGCACAGCACGGCACCGCCACGGCGGCTGCCACTGGACACGTGCCTGGCTGGACGGGACAGGAGAGTCTGGCCGAGAGTGACCCCGAGGTGTGGACCCTGGTCCAGAAGGAGAAGGATCGGCAGTGCCGGGGGCTGGAGCTTATTGCCTCTGAGGTGGAGTACAGGGTGCTTGGGGCAGGTGGTGGTGACAGTCCCGGGGGACCCCTACTCAGGCAGGAGCTCTGCTGCCCTGTTTCTGACTCCCCTTTTCCCCTAGAATTTCTGCAGCCGGGCCGCTCTGGAAGCCCTGGGCTCCTGCCTCAACAACAAGTACTCGGAGGGGTACCCCGGCAAGAGGTAAAGGGGGGGGTAGGTTCTGGGGAGTCGGAGGGCACTGATGGCATCAGGGTCCTCCTGCAGCTGACATTCAGCTGCAGGAAAGGTTAAGGGGAGCCCCAGGGCAGGAGCGGGTGCTTCCAAGGGGAGGCTGTCCTCTCATGTGGGGCAGGGTGGGAGGCTGTGGGGCTGGTGGGGGAAGGCCTGCAGCCACCTCCCTTGTGCTGCAGGTACTATGGGGGAGCCGAGGTGGTGGACCAGATTGAGCTGCTGTGTGAGCAGCGGGCTCTGGAGGCGTTCGACCTGGATCCTGCGCGCTGGGGCGTCAACGTTCAGCCCTACTCAGGGTCTCCAGCCAACTTCGCAGCCTACACAGCCCTGCTGCAGCCCCACGACCGCCTGATGGGGCTGGACCTGCCTGATGGGGGCCAGTACGTAGCGGGGTGGGGCAGCCTGGTGCCTCTTGGGGGGGCCCAGCCTGATCCTGTGCCTCTGCCTTTCCCTGCAGCCTCACGCACGGGTACATGTCGGACATCAAGAGAATCTCAGCAACGTCCATCTTCTTCGAGTCGATGCCCTACAAACTTGACGTGAGCCAAGGGGGGCAGGTTCCTGGGGGGAGGGGGGATCTGCTGGTCGAGCTGCTCATCCCAGTGGTGCCCCTGTGGTGCCTGAGCCGCTCTGCCATCCCCTGCCTTGCTCTCCCTGTGTCCCAGCCATGTCCCGGTGCCATGGGGTGCGCGGGAGCTGCCTGTGGTTCAGCCAAATGTGCTCTGCTCTGAGCTGGGGACAGGGACGTGCCTCGGGCAAGCTGTCTGTCTGTCTGTCTGTCCCTCACAGCCAGCCACAGGGCTGATTGACTATGACCAGCTGGAGGTGACAGCACGGCTCTTCCGTCCTCGTCTTGTCATTGCCGGCACCAGCGCATACGCCCGCCTCATCGACTATGCTCGCATGAAGAAGGTACAGGGCGGCAGGCTCCATCCCACGCAGCGGGAGCTCTTGTGCCTGCGTCAGCTTGAGGACAGTCATGCCCTGCTCATGGCCATGGAGACAAGGACAGCCCGTGACCCCCGTGCCCCACGTCCACAGGTGTGCGAGGAGGTGAAGGCCTACCTGCTGGCAGACATGGCGCACATCAGCGGGCTGGTGGCAGCCAAGGCCATTCCTTCGCCCTTCGAGCACGCGGACCTGGTCACCAGCACCACGCACAAGACCCTGCGCGGCGCCAGGTGAGGCTGTGTCCTGGCCCCGTCCCCTGGAGGGTGCCCGCCCGTGGTGGGGGAGTGCGAAGCAGAGGATGCGCTCGGTGCTCTGGCTGGGGCCAGAGCTGGGAGGGAGGGTCCCGTGGGAGGGTGGGAGCGCTGTCGGCGCTAAGCCCCTGCCATGGGGGATGGCGGGCAGGCAAGAGAAGCAGAACCCACTCTCTCTTGCTGCCAGGTCAGGACTGATCTTCTACCGCAAGGGCGTGCGGTCGGTGGACAAGAAGACGGGCAAGGAGACGCTCTATGACCTGGAGGACAGGGTCAACTTCGCTGTCTTCCCCTCCCTGCAAGGGGGACCCCACAACCATGCTATTGCTGCTGTAGCCGTGGCCCTCAAGCAGGTCTGTGCTGGGCTGGTGGGCTCAGGGCTGGGGGTGACCGGGGCCCCACACTGACGTGGTCTCACCGCACCAGGCCAGCTCGCCAGCTTTCCGCCAGTACTGCCAGCAGGTGCTGAAGAACGCCAAAGCCATGGCGCAGGCCCTGCTCCAGCGTGGGTACACCCTGGTATCAGGTAACGCCTCGTTCCTCGCGCTTTTGGGGACCGGGAGGGACGAGGCTGTGGTAGGTCGTGAGTGGCACCACTTGGTCTCGGAGCCCCTAGGCAGCAGTGGGGAGCGTGGCAGGGTGGGGGGCAGAGGAGCGGGTGCCAGGCAGAACTTGGGAGGTGGCACAGGGGCAGTGCTGCAGAGTGGGGAAGGGGCTGGGGTTTGGCGGTGAGGACAGGGAGTGGCTGGGGTGCTCGGGGCTGGCTGTCGCTGCTCACCCCTTTCCCTTGCTCCCCAGGTGGCACCGACAACCACCTGGTGCTGGTGGACCTGCGGCCCAAGGGCATTGACGGCGCACGGGCTGAGCGGGTGCTGGAGCTTGTGTCCATCACTGCCAACAAGAACACGTGCCCCGGGGACAAGAGCGCACTCACGCCGGGGGGGCTGCGCCTGGGTGAGGGACGGCCCCTGCTTGGGGGGGTCTTCCTGCCTCCATCCAGCCCCAGGCTTTCACCCTGGGGCATCCCCCCTCTGTTTCACCCCTCTTTGAGGACTCCACGTGGGAGTTTGCAGCCAGTTTCTGACTCGGAGCGGGGCATGAGAGCACATGGGGGCCAGGACTTGGGGAGCACCTTGGTGGGACTGGTTTCTGCAGATGGTGCCCCCGAGCAGCTCCCAGCCCTGATGGGCTCTGTCCCCCAGGTGCCCCCGCACTGACCTCCCGCCACTTCCATGAGGACGATTTCCAGAAAGTTGTGGCCTTCATCGACGAGGGCATTGCGCTGGCCCTGGATGTCAAGAGCAAAACCAGTGAGCAGGGGCCCCCATCTCCCCCCTTCCTGGGTGCCAGCCGGCACCTCTCCCTCTGCGTTGCGGGACTGCACCCCAAGCTGGTGCCAGCCTCCCCCCCCGCCTGGGCAGGGATGGGCCTGCAGCAGTGTTCCCCTGCCCTTCTCACCGTCTCCCCCTCTGCCCCCAGGCAAGCTCCAGGAGTTCAAGACCTTCTTGCTGCAGGATGCGGAGACGCAGCAGCGCTTGGCCAGCCTGCGCCAGCGTGTGGAGACCTTTGCTCGTGCCTTCCCCATGCCTGGCTTCAGCGACCACTGAGCGGGGGCTCTCACCGCTCCTGCCGGGCCGGGACTGCCAGGGGGCAAGGGGAGGCTTAAAACCACCCCCTGCATTCCCCACTCCCCTTCGTCCCCCGCCAGCACCTTTGGGATCGGGTACTCCCTCCCCAGGGTGGGGGGTGGCCCACCCCAGTCCCGCTCTCAGTGTTAGGGTACATAGACCCCCCCAGACTCTGATGGGGGGGAGGGACCAGTCCTTGATCCAGCCTTGTCCCCTCTGTCCAAGCAAGTCTTGCACTTTTCTATGGGGAGGGAGGGTTGCTAATAAAAGTGGGGGCAGAGCCTGCCAGCGTGGAGGTGTGTGGGTGCTGAGCCGCGGAGGGAAGGTTGGTGACAAGGCAGTGTGGGGGACAGTGTCCTGAGGGCACCGTACCAGGGTGCTGTTGGTGGATGTGGGGCACAAAGCCCTGGGTCTCACTGTCCACGGTTGTGCCTCAGTGTCCCCCATCCCTTTTTCTCTACCCCGGTGCTGCTGTGGAGGAGGAGAGGTGGGAGTTACGCTGAGCCCTGGATCGAGACCGGTATGGTGGGGGGCCGTGGCCCGGGCTTCCCTCCTTGCTGCAGGGTGCTGAGCTGCTGCGGGGGCCCTCTGGCTGCCCGCAGCACTGGGGGGCTGGAGGCAGCCCAGCCCCTGGCAGGCTGGGCAGCTGCCTGCTCCCCAGCGTGTCCCCCTCTCCTGGGTCATCTGTCCGTGTTTGCTGGCCGGGGGTTTGCCCACATGGCCCCAGCCAAGCCGAAGGCTGCCAGGAAGGACTCCCCTGTCCCAGGACACGCACATGTGTCCATGTGCACATGTGTGTGAGCCCTTCCAACCCTCCCGGCTCATTTCCTCTCCGGAGGGGCTGGGTTGGGACCGGGGTGGTCCCTGGGCAGCTGCTGGGGCCCTGGAGCGTGGGAGAGCGGAAATGCAGCGCCTGGGGGCCATAACCCGCTGTTTCCAGTGGGATGTGAGCCCCCACCCTAGCCTTCACCGGGTGGGGTTGGATGTCTCCTATGTTTATGGGCATGGGAAACAGCATTCGTAATCCATTTTGCTGCCCCTTCCAATAATTTATTACTGTCCAACGAGTTTAACGTAGGCGAGACATGGGGGCAAGCAGTGTGCCAGGCGGGGGGGGGAGGTGGCCGGCGACAGTGGTCGCGTTGCTCCTGCAGCGATGTAGTTTATTGCAGGGGGTGCAGCCTCACAGTTTGGGGGTGCTGAGGAAGCAAGCTGGTGCGTGGTGACCTGCTGCAGAGCTGTGGGGCAGGGGAGAGCCAGGCGGGCTGGGGGGGGCCCCAGCAGTGCTGCCGGGGTGTGGGCATACTGTTCCGTGCCCCAGCACAGCAGAGCATCCCCCGGGCAGCTCAGAAGCTGGGACGGTCCTTCTTGAGGCTCTTGTAGTCAGTGGAAACTGCCAGGAACTGGAGAAGGGAGTGATCTCAGAGGGGGCCGTGTTCCCCACAGCCATCACTGCAGCCTGGCCCTGGCTGCAGAGGGGGGGACAGCGCTCCCCTCCCCAGATCTGAGTGCAAGGAGCTGGAGGGCTCACACACCTCTGCGCCAGGGCTGATGCCACCTCTTCTTCCCCAAGGAAAACGCGATTTCTTGCCCTAAACATGGCCGTTCCCCCACCACACAGTGCCAGGCCCCCATTTCACCCAGTGCTTACTTTGTACTGGTCCGTGGGGCTCAGCTTATTCCAGGGTTCGGGGTTATTTTTTCGATCCCAGCTGCAAGGAGTGATGGGGCCGTCAGACCCTGCCAGGAGGAGGCGGGGGAGACAGGCCGCTCCCACGCCCAAATCCCACAGCCCCCCCCCCCCACTTTTACCCTCGCTAGTGCCCCCAGCCCTGGCTCTCTGCAGAAATAATCCCCCCCCCCCCACAGCCGCACTGCCCGGGTCAGCTGCGGGCGGCAGCCTGGGGCTGCTGCGCGGGGTGCGGAGCTGGCGCGGGGGCCGGGCGGGCTCTGTGCGGGGCTGCTCTGCGAGCGTCCCCGCCCGGGCTCGTGCCCCGGCCGCGCACTGACTCACGCAAAGCACAGCCCGGCTGCCGCCCCGGCACCGCGCTGGCCTGCAAGCTGCTGCACCGGCTGTGCGTGCAGGGGTGCACGTCTGCCTGCCCCCCCTGCCCGCAGCTCTGCGGGCACTGCGGGGGGGGGACAGCACTCCCCTCCCCAAATCTGCGTGCAAGGAGCTGGAGGGCTCACGCACCTCTGTTGCAGGGCACCCCTACCTGGGGGGGGGGGCTGCCTTCTGGCCTTGGCTGCTCTGCCCCCCTCCCCTTTAACAAAAGCCTCCCCCCCCCGCCATGAGCCCCCAGCCTTCAGTCCCTGTTTGGGGGGGGGGGGGGGGGGAAGCCGCCTCCTGCCCTGCTGCGCGGGGCTGCTGTGAGCAAGCAGGGGCACAGCAGCCGTGTGCAGCACCCATGAGCAGGCAGAGCAACTGGATGGAGCCTCCTCAAAGAGGACACGTCCTGTCCTGTCCCGGGAGGGGTTGTGGAAGGCCAGCAAAGCTGTGGGATGGGTCCCTGGAGACAGCAGCTCAAGTCTCCCCCTCTCCCGTCCCCCTGCAATCTGCTGGTGTTGGCCAAGAGCAGAATTTTCCATCTGGGAAGATGCGTGCGTGTGTGCATGTGTGTGCACGCACGCCTGTTGGAGGATGGAGGGGGGGAGCTGTGCTGCAAATGCAGACCCCTGGAGCTGTATAACAGCATTAATGTGCTGTGGGGGTGGTGCTGCTGTTGTATTCCCCCCCTCCCCGACACAGACACACACACGCACAATCCTGTGCTTCCACCATCAAAGACAAGGTGCCTGGATCTGCTAATTGCTGAGCTAAGTACCCTGGGCAGCTGGCATCAAATTAAATCAATGAGCGTTTTACCGGGAGCAAACAAATATTAGACAGGCATTAGACAGCATGAGGCTGCGGGGACCATGGGCCACTGAGCTACAAGGGAAAAAAGAACCCTAGCCTGGTGCGCCACAGCATGCCTTTCTGTCCTGCAGCAATCCATCCACCCTCTCTTCCTCATCAATCCATCCTCACACCTTGTCTTCCTCTCCCTTCTCTCCCTCTCTGTTCTTCCTTGCACACTGTTTTTGTCTGTCCATCCCTCCCTCTTTCTCTCTCCCCGTTCCTTCTCCAACCATCCATTCCACTGGTTTCCCATTCCTCTGTCAATCGATCCCTCCCTACACTGTCTTCCCCTGTCTCCATCAGTGACATACTGATTTTATCTGTCCATCCATCCATCCATCCATCCATCCATCCATCCATCCATCCGTCCATCCATCCATCCACCCACCCACCCTGCTCCCTCTGCAGTCCCCGTAACCTCTCTGCGTCTCTCTCCTGCCCACCCCCAGTTTCAGAGCAGCTGGTGCAGTGCCCAGGGCAGCAGGTTGAAGGGGTCCTTGTCCCCCCCCCGCCTTGAGCAAGGAGAGGGCGGATGGTGCCCCAGCTCCCCTCACCCTCCTCCAGGCACCTCTGCACCCCGGTTTCATTAACCTCCCACTCCCACTGCTCACCATGAAGATGTCAGCGTGCGTCCTGGTGCCTTGTGCTCCCCCGCGCCCGCCCGCCACACCCGGACACCAGCCCCCCCAGCTCCAGGGGCGCGGGGCAAGTGCCCAAGGGGTGTCCAGGGGCACCCCAACCCGTACCTGACATCCGGGCTGTACAGGGCCAGCCTCAGCAAGTACAGGACAGCACTGCCCAGGCCAACACTGATGAAGCCAATGAGGGGAATGAGCTGCAGAGAGAGAGAGAGAGAAAAAAGTGAAAAATACCCCAATAAAATGAATATTTATCAGGCCGACTGGAGAGTGAAAGGGAGAGCTGACACACCAGGAGATTTACAGGGGAAATATGGCAGAGCAATCCTGTAGCTGGGCTGCGGTACACAGTGTAGCTGTCAGCTTGAGTGACTGAATTAAAAGAGGGAAAGAAAAATCAGCTCGTGTTGGAGAGGAATTGGATTTGGAATGAGAAATCACTTCCCCTCCGCCTGCTGCTGCCCGGCACCGGTGCTGGCTGGCACGACTGCGGGTGGGGGCCCAGGGGCCCCATTCCTGGCGTGCAGGGTGCCCCTGGTCAGCGGCTGAGCCTCAGCTAACGATTCCTCCTCGAGGGACTCAGCAGCCTGGGCAGAATGTGGCCCCAAGCCGCGGTGCCCCCCCAGGCAGGTGCTCCCCCCCTTGCAGCTCCCCCCTGGGCTCTGCACCCTTCCCGCACCGTCTCCCGATGAAGCACGAGATGAGGACAGTTCCGTTCGTCTTCCCCTGCGCCTACAGTGGGGACGGACGGGGACACGCTGGGGCCGGGCGTCACGGTGGTGGCTGAGCACCTGGGTCCAGGGCAGGACGCAGTGACAGTGCAGTGCGGGGGGGCACTCGGCGGCCCCCCGGGAGCTGCCCCCGTCCCACAGCGGGCGTCCCTGCGAGCAGGAGGTCCCTTTGCCCTCCTCCGCGCACACAGGGGCTTCCGCCGTGCGTTTGCAGGGCGACCAGCGTCATCTTCTAATCTCTGCTCCCCCTCCACCCGCGCTGCCAATGCCCCAGTGCCCAGGGGGACACGGCCTCAATCGGGGACGAGACGAGGCTGCTTCGACCTCCCCCAGATTGCCGCGCCGGGGAAGACGGTCTGGGCGTAATGAACCTCCCGCCAGCCCGTGCCCCTGGGAAGGCAAACACGGCTGCTGCCTCGCAGTGCCCATTAGCGCAGAGCGGGGAGCGGGGGCCGGCAGCACTGCCAGAGCCGTGCGCGCCGTGCACGCCGTGCGGTTTGCATTGCCAGCACCTGAGCACCTGGGTTATATTTGTAGCTCTGTTTGGCAGCTTGAGCTCTTAGCAAGTGTCTCCGAACCCCCACCCGCCCACCCACTGCACGGTGACTCAGTTTCCCCACTTGGATGAGACTTGGGGGGGGGTCGACTCTAAAAGATGAAGAAGAGGATCTGTCCAAACCTCTCTGTTCTCTGCCAAGCACCTTGATGACCTGCACAGGGAGGGGGGGGTCTTGTTGGGAGACACCCGGGCAGTCAGATGTGTCCCCCTCCCCAGGCACTCACTCCCTGCCCAGCCTTTGATCCCTGGCTGGACCCCCCCATCCTCTCCCAGTGCCCCCAGCACAGCCCAGCTCCTGCTCGGCAGTGCCCGTGCCGAAGCCAAGCAGTGCTCCGCGCTTGCGCCAGCTGATCAAGCTCCTGGCAGATGCAAGCGCCGATTCGGGAGGTCGGAGGCATCAGCAGATAATGATCTTTTGCGCCGTGTGTGGCTGGGTGCCAAGAGGAGCTGGCAGTAGCCACTGCCCAACCGCACCGGCTGATCAAGATGAACTCCACAGCGCCGGGAACTGCGGTGTCTGTTGGAGGAGATTTGGGGCAACGGGTTCGTCTCACCATCTGCTGCTGACACCTTCTGGGTAATTAATGCCTGGGAAGAATTAAGGGTAGGGGGAGCTGGGGGAGCCACTCATGCAGCGGGCGAGGGGCTCTGGAGGTGCAGGTGCAGGCAGTGGGGCCTGACACCCCCACCCCCCTCCCACCCCCGAGACACGCACAAAAATAAACAAGATGTATTGAGAGTCTGACCTTAAGCGTACAGAGAGTTACAACGCTGCTTGTGTGCACGCAGGATTTGCTCTTTAACCCTCACTGCGGGGACCTGTCGGGAGCAAGGCAGGTGCCGCCGTGCTCCCGGGACCCCGTCTCTGCTGGCAGCAGGGCTGAGCCGCCCAGCCAGGCACGGCCAGGCCCCGCCGCAGGCCGGCTGCAGCCCCGGCCACCGCCCAGCACTTCCAAGCGACCCGGCGTCAAGCCAGCACCAGCTCTGCCAGAGTGGGGAGCTGGCCCTGCTCCTACCGCTGCAGCTACAGAAACAGCAGGAAGGAGAAAACAAATGCGTAGAGGTGCTAGGTGAGGCTGGGTCCCTGTGCTGGGATGGGGTGGGATGAGCACCTTGAGTCAAGGTGTGGATGAGCATCCCCTCCCACGGCGGGACCATGCGCGGAGGTGAGCGGACGGTGGGATGCAGCGCCAGGCTCTGCCCACTGCCCAAAAGGTGCCCGCTGAACCATGCGGCCCCGGGACCACCGTGCCGGGCAGGGTCCTGTCCTGCCAAAGCTCCTGTGCTCCACTGCCCTGGTGCTCCACTGGAATGCCTGGGGCGTAATCACCACCGGGAGGGCGGGCGGCCGGGCGGGCGGTGGTGGGACAGTCTATTGCCAGGTGAAATTGCTGATGTAGCTGCCCAGCACAGGCTGCAGCTGATCACGTGTGTCGGATGACATGTCAAAAATTGCCCCAGTAACCTCTGCTGGCAATAATCCTGCTTAACAGCGCAGGGCACATCTCAGTCACTTCATGTATGGGCACCCAGGACCGACCCTCCCCCCTGTATACGTACTGTTTGGGGGCCTCTCCGTGCCCCCCAAGTCACCCACAGTCCTCTGTTTGCCAGCTGGGGAAGCTGTGGCATGCATGAGCAGCAAAGCCCGAAATCCCCCTGGTTCTGCACACAGAAACACCCAGGAGCCCTGGCCCATGCTGCCCATCCGCCCACTCCCACCGAGCACGGGCAAAGCACCCAGGCATCCTGGCTGCCTGTGCCCTCCGTGCTGGCAGCATGCAGGCACCCATCTTTCCCTGGAAGACCCCAGCCCCAGGGTGCCTCCCGCTCCAGCCCTGGGCTCCTCTCCCCTGCCCAAGCCTGCTGACAAGCCAAGCCTCTGTAGGCTCAGCCATGGTTCATCATCCTTTCCAGCCTGGCTGCTCTACCCCCAGACCAAACTGCCAACAGCTGATGTGACTTTCAGCCCGGTGCTCGCAGCTCATTAACCCTCTCCCGGCCACCAGCCCCTGCTAGGTCCCCAGGGAGGGCACCGGGCAGTGGGCTCAGGTGAGGAAGGGGCTGGAGATCCTCTGACAAGGGCCAGGTCCCTGCTAGGGGAGGGGGTCCAGCCCGGCATTAAGAGGCCCATCCTGGCAGGGCAGGGACACTTGCCCAGCTGCCAGCGTCTCAGATGGTCTGTAGTTTATGGGGGTTTAAGCATCTTTGTACACCAAACCCTCAACTTGAAATTTGGATGGCAGGGACAGATCTGAGCTGAAAGTATGGGAGCTGGCGCTTCAAACCTTGAGCGGACGCAGAGAGAGGGGAGGGGGCTTGATTTCCATTCCCACCCCCCCCCAAAGATGCCCCCGGAGCAAGGGGAGAGGACTCGGAGCAGCACCCTGCACCCCAGCAGGGTAAGACGATGTGTGTAAGAGCCGCTGTGCCCGACGCCCAGCCCTGCTCAGCAAAGGAGCCCCGGCCCCTCGGCAGCTCCGGATGGAGGGACTGGGTCAGTCAGCCCAGCGCGGTCTCGCCTCAGTAAAGGAGGGCTGGGGACCACCGGGACCACCCAGCTTACCTGGGGGATGCTGCGAGAGCCGGGAGGACACTGTGAAGGGGAAGCTGGCGAGCAGGGACAGCCTGGGAAAGGCACGGGAAGGGCAGAGGAGCTGGACCTAGAGGCTGGGGAGGGGGTTGGAGTGGGGGAAAAGCAGGCTGGTGAAGGGTGCAAAGGGCAGACGAGGGCAGGGGGAAACAGCGGAGTGAGAAGGGTGTGGGGAAGCACAGGGTCCCCAAGACATGTGGCAAGAGAAGGGCAAGGACAAGCCCGGAGGGATGGGGCTGCAGGGGGTCCCTGGGAGGAGGAGAGGGGCAGAGGGATGCAGAGGAATGGGGAGGAACAGGGGGTCCCAGGAGGGGAGAGGGTGTGGGGTGACTCACTCCGGGGTGCCGCTTGACATGGCGGGAGAACATGCCTCCGAGCAGAGGGCCCTTCATGGCGAGGGTGTGGGGAAGGTCCGGCTGCGATGTGGCAGGTTCCCGAGTGCTGTCCGAGGAGGGAGACTGGGCAGGAGACGCGAGGGAGGCGTCTGCAGCAGGGCTGGGAGGGACGGGGCGGGACGGGATGGGGATCCTGGCCCGGGGACACTGCAAGCTGGAAAGGGAGAGGGAGGCTGAGGACCAGGTCCTGAGCCCCGGCTGCACTCTGCTCCTTCCAGCCTCTCCTGTAGTGAGCCCCGATGACTGGGTTAATGATGAGCTTTGGGTTTGGATGCCTGAGGTCCCCACATGCTGCTGCACTCCAGACAGCATTTGTGCCTCAGTTTCTCTCTCTGTACAAGGGGCCAGCCCCTTCCCTCCACGTGCAAATTCTTCACAGGTTGCTCCGCACCTTCCTGCCAGGGCGAACGATGAGTCCTGTGATTTGGTATGACATCTTCGCCAATGTTTGCTGCCTCCCCTCAGCACCCCCTCCACCCTCCCATTTATGATAAATGACATAACACCCAATTTACATTTAGCAATGCAAATCTCTCTGGCAGTAACAGATGCTGCTGTGCATATGGAAACCAGCTATTTGTAGCCGCTGTCTCTTGACAAAAGACTGGGGAGATGGACAGAGAGGGCAGCTGAAAGTGGCAGGCTGGAAGTGAGCAAGGACTGGGCCCCCTCGACCCTTGGTCATGGGGAGGTGGTCATGCTCTGACAGTGGCCAGAGCCAGTGCAGCCCATGTCTGGGGGGCAGCTGGAGGTGGAGCACGGTGTGGTGACCCACGGCGGTGGCAGTGTCACATACCGGCTGGGCACAGGCTGGCCCCGGTCACGTGCCCCTTGCACTGGGGGCTCACGGCCCCGTTAGACCAGTCTTTGCTCATGCAGACGCACACACGCGTGCACACACAGGCAGACAACACACGGGCTGGCGCGGTGGCAGGCACTCGCACAGGAACCCCCCTGCACGGACGTGCACGCACACGAGCGCTGGCAATTCTTTCCACTGCTCACCTGTAAGACCCCCACTTTGCAGTTCTGCTTTGGAGCACCCCAGGGAGTCTCTGCTCTTCCACACATGCCCAGACCCCCGCTGCTGCCACCCCCCCCCCCCAGCAGTCCAGCCTCCCTCCCCACCGCAGCACCCTCCGCCCAGCACAGCGCAGCCCCCTTGGTGCCACTCCATCCTAACCTCATTTCTTTCAGCAAAGTATAAAAGGACAAAGGGTAGAAACTTCTCTGTAGTGCGTGGAAATAAATAAACGAGGCCTGAATTGCAGCCAGCAGCACCGTGTTGAGGCCTTTGTTGATATAATTAGAGTTTTGAAATGGGATTGATTAAGTGCCACTCCCCAAGACAGAGTGCATCCTGCCCTCAGCACAGGCACGCGTGTGTCCTGCGCTGCGTTCCTCTGCTAAACGGCTGCTGGGGCACAGGGACAGTAGTGGGGAGCATGGGGGGGCACGTGCAGCGTCACGGCAGAGGCGTGCGGGAGGCCGTCATGGCGTGTGTGCACGTGCACACGTACGTGAGTGGAGGGACTCAAGTGCAGTGCCGTAGCTCCTCTGGAGCACGTCACCGAAGCGCTGAGCAGGGGTCCTCAGCGGGTGTCCGGCAGCGTGAGGAGCCCAGGGCATCTGGGGCATCCCGGTCCCATCCCGGCCAAGTCCAAGTTGCTTTGGAGCAACCTGCACCCTGCACCCTGGACCAGTGCAGGCTCCTAACCCTGCAGACAAGCCCAGGACTTCTCGAGATGCAGCGGGACTCCCTGCCCCAGAGCCCCGCTGCCTCCATGCTCGTTAATGACTGTAATTAAGAGACAGTTTAGTCCTGTGCCACGCTTCCCTCTTCCGTGGTGATGACAGCGTGTGCCCTGCTGCTCGGGAGCCCTCGTGAGTGGGCAGCAGCCATGCGGAGGGGCTCAGCCCTGCGGAGTGCTGCGGTGGGCTCCAGCGTGCTCCCCCCACCCCCCGAGGGACGCCCCAGGAGCACCCTCAGACAGGCACCCCCGGAGCTTCTCCTTCGCGGCTGCCCCTGCCCGCGCCGAGCAGATCTGCTGGGTCAGCGCTTTGGGGGAAGAACAAGACGAGCCCACGAATACCTCCTAGAGAGGAAAGAAATACAGCAGCTGGCCTCAGGACGCACGCACACGCGTGGACACGCGTCCGTGAGTGCAGAGTTACAGGTATGTGAGCACCCAAGCAACTCTGTGCTCACCCCCCCGCCTGCACAGCTGCACACACTGAGGTGCACGGACACCTGCACATACGTGTACACACACACATATGCATTGTGCATGGACAGATGGACATATACATGGGCTATATAAGCAGCCATATGCTTGCACGCATACATACACACACACGTGTATGGGTAGGTGCACACGCACGCGTCGGTGCGGTCCCTGGCCCCATACAAGGGCTGTGGGGAGCTGCCCCTGCAGCGTGGGGATCTGAAAAGACAAATGGGGAGGGGGGCTGGGGAGAGCTGCTGGGCCTCGGTGTCTCCACTCACAGCTGCTGTGGCGGGTTATTTTACAACCACTCCAAAAATATTATTCAAGATGAAGGAGAATCACGGCTGCTGCAAGCGAGCGCAGGGCCGTCACAGGGAATTTATCATTCCGAATTGGGTGCCCCCCCTGCAATGCCGTGGTGATGAAGTGCTTCATTAATGGGAGATGCTGCAGCTTGGGGCTGAACGTGCCTACACCTGAGCATGCCATTTTGTCTGGCTCCCAGCCTTGGCACCCAGCCACCCCACCAGCCTCCTTGCCCCCCTCCCCCCCCCCGCATGGGCCACTGCCCCACAGTTCACAGCCTCCCCACAGCCTCCCTGGCCCCACAGCTGGCACTCACTGGTTGCAACCCCACCCAGCCAGGGGAAAAGCTGGCCCAGACCCTCCTCTGATGGTGACACAGGGTCATCCCTTGCTGCTAGCAGGGACCTCTCTCTTGTTAAAGCTCTGCTCATGCTGAAGCTGTAAATCTCAATGGCTTTTGTCGGGGTGCAATGGAAACCATCATAAAAAATTCATACCAACTAAAGCAAACAAACAATAAACAAACAGCCAATAATTAAATGGTGAATTAACAGGATATATTTCATAGCCCCACGGAGCTCTGCTGTGGGACAAGGCGCAGCATGAGGAGAAGGGGCTGGATCCAGGGGCTGCTGCCTGGGACCCCTCGCCTGGTTCCCAGCACCACCGCACCGGAGGCATGAGTGGCCTCACAGGGGTCGGTGCGGCTGGGCAGCACTAGCAGCTCCATGAAGGACATCACATGCCAGCACTATCGTGACATGTCATGATGATTGACACAGCCAGATAACGGTGGGGCAACCACAGCCCTTCCTTCCCTGACAGACCGCCATGTGCACACAGTGTTGGGATTATCCTGCAGCCCCTCACTTCGAGCTAGTGTGTGGCGTCATGCCCACCCCAGGATGGCACTGATCTCTGTGTCATCACAATCCCCTTCTTGCTCCTCCCCGGCCGTACTGGGCCTCTGAGCACCCCTCCCTACCAACACCCAGGGGCTGGCCCTGACACCATCCATCATGCAGCACGGGCACACATCATTTGTAACTGGCACCTTCATTTAAAGGGCTGTTATCATCCTAATTGCCCCCATTAATCACAGGGCACTGTGTGATGAGCTCCAGGAGAGCCCATCTCTGACCCACAACTGCCACAGGATGGGGAGGGACAGCGGCCTAACACCCTGAGACTCTGACCCCCCCCCACCTCCTGTTATGCTGCAGAAGCTGGGCGATGTGATGCCCTTCCTTGTCCCCGTCGGTCGGCTCAGGACGCCAGGCACCCCAGTGCAAGGAAGGCGCCGCTCTCCCTTGGCCCTTTCCGGTCCCAGAGCCACCAGCCCGGGCAGCGTGCTGGGTACTGGGAGAGGAGGGGCGTCCCCCACCACAGCCCCACGACCACGGAGTGCTGGGCTGCAGGGCAGAAGCCCGGCTGGGGGTTTTGGGAGGCAGGGGGCGAGGGGAGGTCAACTCTTCCATGGCTGCCATAGCACCAGGAGGCGTTTCCTGGAACTGACCCCGCAATTAACTACCGGCTTGGCCCTGTCCCGCAATATTGATTTTTTTTTTTTTCCATAATTCTCTGAAGAAAAGCCCAAGCCCAGAGCTGCGATTTCCAAAGCCTGTTTTATAAATAACTGGGGTCACCAGCTGCCAATTGCTGTAACGCCGCCTTGATACAATTTAATAAACATAATAGCCTCTTCCTTCATTGTGACAAGAATACTGGTGGGGATGGAGCTGCGCCGAGCAGAACGCACGGCTGAGACACGCACACACGGCTGAGACACGCACACACGGTTGAGACACGCACACACGGCTGAGACACGCACACACAGCTGACACACATGCACGTGGCAGAGAAGCATGCACACGGCTGACCTGCACACACGGCTGATGATACACGCGTGCACACGGCTGAGACACGCGTGCACACGGCTGAGACATGCGTGCACACGGCTGAGATGCACGCACGGCTGACACGTGCACGCACGGCTGAGGCGCGTGCACGGGGAGCGGCAGGAACGCGCCCCTGCGGGGCCGCGCGCTGCCCGGCCGCAGCCGCGGGGCCGAGCCCGCCGCCCCCGACAGACACGCGCCTTCCCCGCGCCGGCAGCGCGTGCGAAGGTGTGTGCTCGTGGGGAGCGCAGCCCCCCCCCACGCCAGGCGCACGCGTGCGCGCGCGCGCGCACGTGCCCGCGGGGCCGTCGTCCCGCGTGGGGCCGCCCCGGGGCCTCCGGGAGTCCTGTGGCGCCCTCTCGTGGCCGCGGCGCGGGCCGGGGCCGGGCCGTCCCCCGCCGCTGGGCCGACCCCGCCGCCGCCGCGCGCCGCGGAGGACCAGCCCCGCAGCGTGGGCCCCGCGGTCCCACTCGCGAGGTCCAGGGAGCCAGCCCGGCCCCAGGGGACCTCGACCCCAGCCTCCCAGCGAGGCACTCCAGAGCCCGGGCGCCCTGCCCGAGCCCCGTGGCTCCAGACATGGGGTGGGGGCTTCCCACCTCCGCACCACGAGCAGGTCCAGGTCCTGTCTCCCGCGTCCTGGGGGCTCATGTCGAGCCCCTAGCAGCCATCCCCTCTCCAGCTCCCCATCTCCCACCCCCAGACCCCTGACTGATGCCAGAGACTCCGAATCAATTCCCTTCCCCGCCAGGACACGTCAAGAAGGCAACAAATCACGGCTGCTGCTCCGCAGCCCCAGCGCCTCGTTTTTCTTGCTGAACTCCATAATAAGAAATCAATGGCAGATGCTGCGCTCCTGATGCATCTCCCCCGGGACAGGCGACGGCGGGTGCTTGTGCCCCCGGGTCCCCTCAGCAGGGCTCAGCTCTGGCGGGGCCCACGGTGCAGGGCAGCTCCCCTCACCCTTGCAGACCCTGCCCCTTCCCTGGGTCCCCACTCCCGTGCACCCCGGCCACCAGGGATGCGCAGCCCCGCGCCGTTGCACAGGGCCTGGCTGATTCCCACCCGCGATGCAGAGCCCCGAGTGCCCCAGCCGGCGGCTCTGGCAAGACCACCCCACCCTGCTGCAGCTTCCAAGGTGACTGGGGGGACTGGTGAGCCCAAACAAGTCCCTGCAATTTCGGGGAGGGGGGGCCCAAACCCATCCTGAAGTGGAGCGGAGCAGGAAGGCACCCGGCAGGCTCTTTGCCCAGACCTGCAGCGGCAGGAGGAGAGGGTGGGGGGTGGGAAGGACCCAGGCGTCCTGCGGGCACTGATTTGGGGGAGGGGGGGGGGGGCGGCCGGAGCCGCTGTCACGCGGCAGCTCCAGCAGCTGCAGAAGGGCCTGGGCTGGGGAGAGCCGCTCCAATTAGCTGTAATCGCGCTTCCCCGCGGTGCCTGACACCGAAAAACCCACATAATTACCAGCAGCGACAGGGAAGGCAGGACCAGGCGCTCGTGCTTAATTGAGTGTTTACAGCCCTGTGGGGGGGGGCAATAACAGCTCTACAGAAAAGCACACGCACACCCCCCCCCACCCCCCCCCAGGCAGAGAAGACACGGGGGGAGCGGGGAGAGCACAGTCCCATCCCTTTGCGGCAGGGTTTGCTCTGTGCTCACACCCCTCCCTGGGCACCCCTGTCCCCAGGTGGACAGGACAGGGAGCCTTTGCCACCGCCACCGGCAGCAGCCCCTGAGCTCGTGGCTGATTTGCAAATGCAGCCACAGGAGCTGGAGGTCTTGCTCCTGTCAGCCAGGCTGAAATCTCCACGGCCAGCGGGGGGGCAGGGTGTCACCCCATCCAGACGCGCCCCGAGGCAGTGATGGGGCACAGGGACACGCTCACCCAAGGTCTGGGTCCTCCTGCCGGAGGTCAAAACACGATCCCAGAAGGACGGCCAGGTTTCAGGGCTGGAAGGGTCACACCAAGGAGGGGTGACCTGTGCAGAAGTGACAGGCACCACCTCCTTCCTGCAGCCAACATCAACCTGCCCACACCGCACCACCCCAGACCTGGTGGACAGAGCTTCTGCCCAGCTGTTTTATCCTCGTTAATTTTTCATGACTGTGATGATAATTCTGCTCACTTGCATTGCCACGGACCCCATAACAATGAGCCACGGCGCTTCCTCCGGGCCAGGCAGCACTGGTGCTGGGAGACAGCCGGGGCCAGAGGTCTGCACAGCGGCCGCAGCCAGGGCTTTCCTCAGTGCCCCTGTTCCCTGGTGAGCCCCTGCCTCCAGAATGAGAATGCACGTGCTCCTGCATGGCTGCATGGGGGCCACATGCACGGGATATGCATGTGGGCACACACATGGCAACGTGCATGGGAGGCTGCAGAGAACAGGGACGCACACAGAGACGTGGCTGGAAATACAGGCACAGCAAAATGTGCATGGAGGCACGTGAATATAGGTGCACGCATGTGCACATGACACACTTGGCCCCCCCCCCCCCCCCCCCCCCCAGCAACCTGCTGGCCTGGAGGCCTTGTGGCATCTCCTACTTGGGAGATGCCAGAGCTGGCATCTTCCCTGCCCTTTGCTCTCTTCCTACCACGCCCAGAAGCCACCTGTGGGATGGGGCAGCTGGGTCAGACAAGTGCTGTTGTCCATATCCTGCAACTAGGGTCACCTGGGAGATGGGGTGGGGGACGTGGGGCACACTGACATCCCCCTGCCACTCAGGAAGGGCACTTGTCCCCGGCAGCCTCGCAGCTGCACAGCGTTGCCATGCCATGGCGCGCTGGCAAGTGGTGCTGAGCAAGGGGCCCCGAAGCAGGGCCTGGGAGGGAAAGGAGGAGGCAGATAGCTTTCTGCCACACCACGTCCTGCCTGCCCGGATGTCTGCCACTTTCTGATGTGCCCAACTAGAATCACTAATTCCAATAAACCCAGGCTAGATTAATTTTCATTTCCCCATGCAAATCAGCTCTAATTAGGATGGATTTAGTTCACATCACAGGGGCTGTGGGGACAGACGCTGCGCACGGTCGTCACTCCCCAGCCAGGCTTTGGGGTGTTTCATCCTCAGTTAATGATTTGGGAGAGCAGACCCCACAGTCTGGAGGTCAGGAGCCGGGGTAAGGGCAGCACGTGGAGCAGGGACTGCTCCGAAACGCCTGGTCCCTCTGACCACACTCTGCCCCCGCTCAGCATCCCTGTGCTGGCCAACGTCCCTGCCCCGCCTCGCACCAGGTCGTCCCCTACACTGGAGCCAAGTTTGCTTCTCCCCGGCCTCCCCCCCAAGAGCTTATCGCTGCCCCCGATTAGTGCCCATGTGGGATATTACTGGGCCACAGAGGTAATGAGCAAAGCTGATGGGGCTTTGCTCCAAACACGGGTGCCAGGGAGAGGAGGGGGCTCTCACCACCACGGCCCTCGGGTCCGTCAGGGGCCGGGGCTGGACCAAGGAGCTGCTGGTTTGCACAGCTCAGAGCCAGGCAGTGACAGGCAGTGACGGGGGTCCCTGGGGGCCTCTCTTCACTGGCAGCCTTTTAAATGCAGATGGAGGTCTGGTCTGGAGGCTGAGCTGCCGTACGCCGGGCAGCAGGCGATGGTCCCAGTGCTGGCCTGGCTGGGAGAGGCCAGCAGCACCGAGCAGGATGCAACCGTCCCCAGATGCTGGGGGTCTGCCCTGCTCTGCAGGGGCGTGCGTGACAGCACAGCTGCCCCAGCTCTTTCAGATTCTGCCTGTGCCTCCTCGATTGCCAAATATTGAAGTAATTAACGCTGCCCGCAGGCTCCTGTTTACGCAGCTTGTTGTTGAGCCAAGGAGGACTCCTAGGTGCCTCAGAGCGAAGATGATGCAAACTGCAAACGGGACCCCCAGACGCAAAGCTCAGCCCCCCCCCGAAGGGCTGGGGCGCTTCAGCTCTCCCCACTGCTGTCTGCAATACACGGCTGAGCCCCCCAGCCCTGGCACCCTGTGCGCAGCCCTGCCTGCCCCCCGTTCCCAGCACTGCGCGGCCGCAGCGGGGCCCAGCCCTGCCCCACGCTGCCCCACGCTGCCCCACACAGCCCCACGCAGCCCCCGGGGCCTGGGGCATGCGTGTGCTGCACTGCAGGTGTCTTGCCCCTGGGAGAGGCCTCCCCCCCACCCCTACACTATGACCCCATGCCCTGGCTGCAGCCCCCATTGCCCCAGCTCTGCTGCCCCCTGAAATGTGGCTTCCCTGGTGCCTCTCACTCCCACCCCACAGCCCAAGGGCCCCCAAACCCCTCTGCACCCCCAAGGATGCCTGAGCAGCACCTATTCCTCCTCCACCAGAGACCCTGGGGCAGCCTGGAGCAGGCACAGGCGGGGGCACTGCCCAGCTGCCCCCCACCCCCTCCTCTGCCTGAGCTGCTCACCGCGGGGGAAGGTCAGGAGCCCTTCGGCCGGTCCCTGCGGGGGTGAAAGGCCATGCAAAGGGCCCGGGTGCGGTTCCCTGTTTCCAAGGGGTGCAGCCTGGATGCGGGGACAGCCTCAGAGGCAGGATGCTGCTCCCATCAGCTCTTCTCAGCCGGTGTGGGTGCCGGGTCAAGAACCTGCAAGCCCAGCCCCCCCGGCTGTGCCTGGGGACAGAGAGAAGCAGGGGGCTGAGCTGGGGGCTATGGAGGGCAACCATGCTGTGCCATGCCGTGGGGGACCACACAGCACAGCTCGGGGTCTAGGCAGGCTGTGAGGCCAGAGAGAGAGTGACAAACAGCCAGAGGCAGTGCCTGCCTCCTGCCCTCATTAAATCCCCCTTAACGAGCTCAGCACTGAGCCCTGGGGCCCAGCTGGACTCAGAGCTGGTCATTACTGCTGACAAGGACCTGTCAAAGCGGGAGACTGGGGGGGGGGGGGGGTGGGGGGGTGTGTGTCCCTCCATGCACATCCATGTGGGGGCACGCGGAGGGGGGCACCACAGACCTCGGGACGCCTACCCCACAAACCTTGCCAGCTCCCCTTCAGTCCTTCCCTCCAAGCCAAGTGGGAAGGTAAATGTGCCCCTCCCCCCCCCCCCCAAGGTGCTGGTGCAGGACGGGCCCCCTCTCCTTGCTCACCCTGCTGCTTAGGGATGGGGTGAGACTCAAGGCACAGGGAGCTGTGTGGGGACCCTGGGGCTCCCCCAGCAGCACCATTGGGGCCAACGGGAGACTGGGGAAGGAGGGAAAGGGGACGAGGAGAGAGGGGAGACTGGGGAAGGAGGGAAAGGGGACAACGAGAGAGCGCAGACAGCCCCGAGGACGCAGGCATTGGACCAGGTGGGAGACAGCGATGGCAGGGCACTCATGCAGGATGGAAGGGAGCTCTGGACAGGCGGGCAGGGCGGGGGACAGAACTGCTGCCGAGCCCTTGATTTCTCCCTCCAAGCTCCTCTCCCAGGACCTGCCTGGAGCCGGAAGAGATGGAGGAGGATGACAAGAACAGCCCCCCACTGCTTGAATCACCAAGCAGAGCTGCTCCTTCCCGGGAGCACCCTGGCACAGATAAGGAGCCCTGGTGATCCCTGGGGCACGTTTAATCTGGGACAGGACAGTTATTGGATAAATACCATGAATATGTAAATTGCATTTATGCTGATTTATGGCTGGGGGGGCAGGTGGGGAGGGGAGAGGGTTTAGTTTAGTTTAATGCATTTATTTCCCTGCCTCGAGATGGAGAACACTCTCTGAGCGCTGCATCTGCCAAGCCAGAGGAGATGATTCAGGCAGAGCCACACAGGCAGGAGCACCCTGGGGTCAGGCAGGGTGTAAGGGGGCCTTACCTGTGGGGACAAGAGGTGGGCAGGCCATGGTGTGCAGCACGTGGACGCCTCCACCTCCTGCCACACTCCCTGGGGCTCCCTGTCCTCACGTGCACCCCAGAAGCGATGCACAGGAGGCAGGTGCCCCCATCCCCTCCATGCCAGTGCTGCTCTCCTGGGAAGGTGTATATGGATCTAGCACAAGACTGGTGGTATTTCAATGAATTTCTGGGCCTTGCAAAGACTCCTGACCTTTCACGAGATGCAGAGAGAAACTGAGGTGATTAATCTGGCAGGTCAGAGTGGCTCCTCCACTCTGACATTCCCTATATATTCCCCCTATGGGGTGGGCGCGTGGCAGACCCCTTGCATAAACCAGCTGCAGAGGACGTAGCTGCTGAGCATCCCCATGCTGGCAGAGGCACAGCCTCTCTCTGCAAACAGCTGGGTCACAGTCAGACCAAGCCCTAAACTGCTGCTCAGCAGCTGTACACCCGGTGGGTGCACACCTCAGTGCCTCTAGGGTCTGTGTTCCCCTGAGCACACACCCCCGTGCCCACACCAGGAGGGCAGGCAGGAAGCAGCTCTCACTCCTGCACAGAAGCAGACCTGGCCACCCAGCACTCCCCCCACGCAGGAAGGCTGTGGCACTCTCAACCCATTGCCCACCAGGTGCAAATGCCTCACCCCACATCTGACTGCCCCTCACATCTCACTTGCCGTCCAGTCGCACTTCCCTGGGGAAGGGGGAGGGCAGCAGGGGACTGGGCTGTGCCCAGATGGAGAGGCTGCAAGGAGCACCTAGGCAGCCACGACGCAGCATGGTGGAGCTGGGAAGAGGGATTCACCTCTTAATTTCCTATTAACTGCTGATCAATCCAATTAGATCCTGCATGTAATGAAGGCCATCTGCTTGGTTGGGCTGGGCCTCAGCACTCCCTCCCCACCCCAAAGCACGTGCTGTGCTCTGAGCTGCCAGAGAAGTCCATGAGCACTGGCAGGGAAGGGGTCTGGGGTTGGGAGGCTGATGAAGGGGGTTTTACCCAATTTTCCAGATGACTCTAATTAAGTTGTTCTCTTCAACTGTTAAATTAGCTGGAGCCCTCCCCCTTTCCCTGGGTGGTTCCCCCCCCCCTTCCCCTCCCTACTTCTCAGAGGCAGCAAATCAGCTTCCAGATCCGCCCCCCCCCCCCCCCGCAGGACTCTGCAAATAAATAAATCGTCCCAGTAAAATTAACCATATGAGGAGCTGTAAATGAGGTGGAAAATTTTAATGGTTCGGCATTTAAAAGCTGTCTGACAGGAGCTAGGGACGGGAGTGAGCAGGGAGGAAACAGTCCTGGGAGCTGTGTATAGCCCCCCCCCTCCTGTCCCCAGCCCCCTCACCCCTCGATTTCCATTACTCTCTGCTGGAGGAGAACATCTCCCAGCTAGTGCTTGAGATGCTAGGACTGGGGGAGGACCCCCAGTGCGGAGACCAGGCATCCGTGCCCCTGCCCCCATGCCCCCCACCCAGCAGCAGACTGCAGCAGCGCCTGGACGCCTCTAGGGCCAGGAGACCCTGCACCCCCCGGCCCTTCGTGGTGCCAGCAAGGCCTGGCAGAGGTTAACCTGGGCCAAGCCAGGCGGCTCAGGACTGGTGGGTGGTTGGGGCCGAGGGCCATAAACTCCCCAGTCAGCTGGCAGCAAGCCCCGGGGGAACGGATCCAGGGACGGGTGGTGTCTGCTTCCCCGCGCCACCACCGGGAGCTGCTCCTGGGCACCCGCAGCCCCGGCACAGCCCGCTTGGCCGAAGAAGGTGGGAGCCGGAGCTCCCGATCCTTCTGCAGGCAGCGGAGGGGAGGGGGGGGGCAGCTGGGCCGGGATCGGGGGGCCCCTCCCCACGCCCCTGCCGGTGGTCTCCCCGGGGCAGGCCCGGTGGCGGGGCGCTGCGGCCCGAGGCAGAGCGGTGGGACGGGCGCGGGCTGCCCGCCCGGGAGGGGCCGGCTGCACCATCCCGCAAGCGGCCAGCCCCGCGTGGCGGCGAGGGACAGGCAGCGACCCCCGGTACGCGGTGAGCGCTGCACCGCGAGCCTACCGCCAGGGGGCGCCGCGGCTCCCCCCGCGCCCGCAGCGGCCGCCGTCTCATTTGCATATTTTTGCATACCGCAAGGCCGCCCTGCGCGTCAGCAGCGCCCCCGCGCGTGCCGCAGCCGCCCGAGCGCACCGGGGCCGCTGCCGAGAGCCCCGCAGCGCGCCCGGCCCGGCCCGGCCCGTTCCGGCGGGGTCCGCGGCGATCGCGGGCCTCGCTGCGGCAGCCGCCGTTACCGGGGTCGCCCCGTCCCACGGCTGCCTGTCGCCAGTGACGACGGGCGCTGCGCGGCACCGGCCCCCGTCGCCGTGATTACCGCCCTACGCGGCCCCGCGGCCGGCCCGTCGCCGTGGTTACCGCCGGTGCCCGCCCACAGGCGCCCCCGCTCCTGGCTCGGTGCTCGCTCCCCGCGTTCCAAGGACTCGTCTTGTCCCCGGGCCCCGTCACCTGTCTCCCTCAGCCCCTATTCGGGCCCCGTCGGGCCCCGCTCCAGCGCTCGGCCCCGCGACGCGGCCCGCGCTGAGGGGGGGGCAGCCCCGGGCCCCCAGGGGCTGGGGGTCCTGCCCCTTCCCCTCCCGCCGCCCGCGCCCCGCAGAGACCTGGTCGCATCTGTGCAGCTGTGGCTGCTCGGACCAGCCCTCGGCTGCGGGAACCCCACGCGGGATCGCGGGTGCCGTTTGGGGGGGGGGGGGTTGGGTGGGCTGTGCGCGTGCAGTGCAGGGTCTCACGCGACGCGGGAAGGCCCGGTCCGCAGCAGCAGGGGCCAGCAGCAGCCCCCCAGCGACTGCCCCCCCCGCAAATCCAAACCACGCAGAGCTCAGGGTCGGGGAGAAGACGTGTATTGCCCAAACGCAGGATTACACAGCCCAGAGCAGCAGGACAGGACCGTACTGACACCCCCAGCACCCAACACCCACCACCTCAGGCAGGGTGGGCCGGGTGGCCTCCAAAGCGAGGAGGGGGTACCCCGTGTTGCTGAAGGCAACAAAAACCTCACAGGGGAAACAGCCCAAGAGGCACCTCCCACACCTCGGGCCTGCTCCCGTACTGGCAGAGATGGTCCCCACTGGAGACCCCATTGCTGCAAGCATCAGGGACGGGTCCCTGTCCCCATCCCTGCCCAGCTCCAGCAGCTCCCTGCAGCCAGGGTCTGTCTGTCCCCCCGGCTGAGTGCCCTGGGACGCTGCCCCGCTCAGATCTCCTGCAGGAAGTCCACGGGGAAGAGACCCACTTTGCGGCCGGTGTAGACTTTCACATAACCATTCACCTCCTCGCCCTTCTGCACGACGATCTGTGGGTGAGAGGGGTGCAGATGAGACTCCTGGGGCCGCACAGAGCAGGGAGAAGGTGGCAACCCCCAGGCTGGGGGGGCACCTGGGCAGAGCAGGTCTCGGCCATAGGGCTGGGGGAGGTGGGCAGGGCAGGGCTGGTCATGCAGGCCTGGGCAGAGCGTGGCTGGGGGGTGCAGCAGGGCACCAGGGCAGCCGTGACCGGTGGGGGCCTGGAGGGAGGCTGGGGCAGAGATGCAGGTGGCAGCTGGAGGACCACAGGCTGTGACCACGTGGTCCCATCTCACCTGATCCTTCTTGAGTGTGATCTGCCCGATCTCCCGGTTGCCCACAAAGGAGCGTGTCACCTTGTGCACCCGCTCGCCTGCCCGTACGCGGATGATGAAGTTTGGAGGGAAGTAGCCAATTTTTTCACCGATCTTCCCCTGAAAGAAGTCAGTAGATGGGGAGGTGGGAGTTGGAGCCAGTCTGTATGACCCCCAGATTACCACTTGACAGCCTGCAGGTTGTGGGTTGGCAGGAGGACACAGCAGGTTTAGGGGCTGTGTCCCCCTTAGAGTGCAATTTGCACTCCCAGCTGACATCTCCCTGTGCTTTAAGCTCTGCACCTTTTCCCGTGGTGCTTGCAGGACACCAGCCTTACCCGCCACCACTCCTCATTGGAGTCATCGACCACCGTGATCTTCTCCCCTGGCCTGCGAAGGGAAGGAAGGGCTCAGTGTAAGGGGAGGCAGCGATCCCCTGCCATGGGAGACCCTGAGGCTGGGGAGGAGAATTGCTCTTCCCCCAGCACCAGCTCCAAGAGCCCTGTGTCAGGGGAGGTCGAGGAATGCACACAGCCCACGGCCTCAGGGACAGACAGGTCCTGTACATGAGCCGCTCAGCCTTCAAGTCTGGGGTGCAAGAAATCAGTAGAACCACATCAAGACAAACATCAGTGGCCTTGTAAATGAGGTTTGTGTCCAAAGGCTGGGAGCCAGGAGAGCTCAGTGAGAGCCAGGGCCCCAGCTTGACACATAGCCCATTGGGGCAGGCAGAAAAGCCACAAAACCCAAACCACAGCCAGCGTGGCTCCATGGCTCTAATTTCTGCCCTCATTCATTCATCCACAGATCCTCTCCTGGCTTTGAGAGCCTCATTGTTGAGGTGAAGACTTCTCCCCCCTGCCACTAGACACCCCACATCCTTCCCCTTGTCATCCCGGTGCCCACTGCGTGGCTGGGAACTTACGGGAAATCCAGGTCATCTTTCTCCAGGGCTTTGAAGCGGTAAAGTGCCACGAAATAGTGAGACTGCAGATAGCCACCACGAATCCCTGGCTGCGGCTTCTTGTTCTGGGAGAGGAGGAAAGAGGGGCCCCAGAGAGGCTGAGGACAGCCCCAAGGAGCCCAGCAGGGAGATCCCTGCAGCCTCTGCCCATGCTCAGGGGCCTTTGGGGTACATGGCGAGGATGATAGCTACCTTGTCATCTGTTGGGCTCTTCTCAGTCTTCTTGTCCCCTTCAGAGGTGCCTGGAAATAGGAGGGGCCTTACATCTCTCCTAGTGCTGCCTTCCTGCCCTGGGACCAGCCTCCTCCTAAGGATCTCCTGTACCCAGGCCAACGAGGGGAAGCAGAGAGAGCCCCAGGGTGGACACCTGAACTGAAGACTCCCTTTCTGTAGGGCAAACCATCCCTCGGTGGGCCCAAGTACAGTCTCCCCATCAGCATCTCTCCCTGCCCCGTGCTCACGGCTGGAGCACAGCCCCCACCCCGGCTCCTCAGCCCTCGCGTGCAGCCAGCCCTGCTGCAGTCGCAGCACTCACCACCATCGGTTTTGCCCCCTTCTGGCTTCGTGGCCTCTGGCTCCTCGTCCATCATAGCAGCTAAAGGCTGCAAGGCACAGAGCTCTCAGGGGGTGCAGAGTGGGCAGGGAGGTGGGGGTGGCAATGGGATGCAGGCTGCGATGCCAGGACCCTTGGGCGTTTGGAGCAACAGGCCAGCTCTGCACTCACGTTTTTCTTGTCATCTTGCCCTTTCTTGCGCTCCTTATTGGCCATAATGACACCTGTCCGCAGAGTCTCAAACACGGGGTCACTCCTGTTGGCTGCTGCTAGGGCACAGGGATGGTGAGAGGGGTTCAGTTACAGGACACGAGGAGATGGGGCACCCTGGCACGGGAACAGTACTTACAGAGCAGCTCCTTGACACAGGCGTATTGCTGGTCACTGTAGAGGGGCGAGCTGTACGCCCGGCGAAACCCTGGGGGCTGGAAAGAGGGGGTCAGAGCATCAACCACCACCCGGAGCCGTGGGCCCTCCTGTGAGAGCTGAGGGGTGAGTGGGTGGATGCTGGGGACCAAGAAGGTGACCACCCAGCAGAGAGGTGATGCCTAGGTCCCCCCCTCAGAGCCAGAAGCAAGGTGGGTCGTGGCACCTGGGTCATTCCCACAGGGAATGAGCCAGCTGCTCCCTGCTGTGGTGCTTTGGTCTTCCCTGCAAGGAGGTGCCCCAAGACCAGGGCCAGCAGGAACACTCACAATTTTGCCGAAGCAGCGCTGCATCTCCACGTAGGACTGGCAGTGGTGGTGGATGTGTGTTTTGCAGTTCTTGCACCTCAGGCCAAATTTGTTGTTGACTGGCAGGGGGGTTGGGGGGGTGGGTGGAAAGGAGAGGCAATGTGACACTGCAGCTGTGGGGAGGGCTGGGCTGGAGCCCTCGCCAGCCCTGGCCCCCAGCCCCAGCACCCTCAGGACTCACGGACAATCATGCGGGCACAAACATCACAGAACTTGGGCTTTTTGAAGTAATGATCTTTGAACTTGTGGGGTTTGTCATTGATAAGTTTCTGGGGCTCAGGAGGGGGCTCAGGCTCCTCCTCCTCTTCCTCCTCTTCCTCCTCCTCATAGATGTAGTAGATGGGTCCCCCTGAGGGGCTGACCAGCTCCCCATTGGGCTGCAGCTCCGGCACCGTTTCCTCCTTGGGCTTTCGCTGGAAAAGTTGCTTCAGCTTCTGTAGCTGCTGGGGCAGGAGAGGATGCATTGTGCACGGCAGGGATGTGGGGTGAGGCAGGCAGGCAGGCAGAGAAGCTGGTGCCTGACTCCCTGCCCCTTTGCTCTGACCTAGAGACTCCTTCCCAAAGTGAGAGGAGGCCCCAGGAATCGTGGGGCAAAAATGCTGTGAGGATGGAGACCCTTTTCCCGGCCCTGTGAGGTCCCCACAAAAGGAGAAACTGTAACCCCTGAGCACACGTGGATGTGGGCAGCCTGGGGAAAAGCCAAGCTGGGAAATGGCCACCCAGTGCCCTGCTGGATCAAGATCCCACCAGGCATCCTTGGCCCCACAAAGACTCCTGGGGCTAAGGCAGAGACAATGACAGAAAGGTGGCTTCCCCCACCCACTCAAGCTGCCCTGTGGGCACCCACTTACCCGGCTCTTGGGTTTCCCACCTGAAGCAGGCGAAGCTGGCGGCTCTGGCACTTCCTTCTCTGTCATGCTATGAGGGAAAAGGAGAGACATCACGTTGGCTGGGTCTGTCCCCACTGCCGTCCTGCTGCAGCTCCTGCCCCAGCAAGGCCCAGTTCTGCTGCGGGTGCGTCCCGGGGCCCCGGCTGGCCCTGCTGCGCGGGCTGGAGAACAGCAGGCTCCCAGCCCAGCGCGCGCAGCACTGCTGCTCGCTCGGTGGACGTGGTGCCAAATGCTGGAAGCCAGACCCTGGGCTACCTGCACGCATCCATCGCTTTCTAGACATCGCCATCTCACAGCGAAACCGCAAACGGTGCCACTCTTGGGCCCCTTGGACAAGCATGGCTATGCCGCCGTCTGGCACCACCATACAGCTCCGCTTTCTCCACAGAGTCTTGCGCTAACACAGGCACAGGATCTGCTCCTGTGTCCCCCAAAACACGCCCGATGCCACTTCTGACTGTCAAGCATCCCCACAGTCCTTCCACCCAGACATCACCGGTTCTGGTGATATCTAACATGAGGTGCCCCTGTGTCCGCCCCCCCGCCCCTGCCCGCCCCCATGGAAACCAGCCAGGACGACCATTAGGGAGAGAGCGATGGGGGCTGGGGAGTCCTGGGGCAAGGGCTGCTGCAGAAGCAAAGAGCCCTGGGGTCTTGCAGCGAGGCGGGCGGAGCAGGGGCCCACGGGGGTCGGTGGCCGCAATGAGAGGAAGCCGCGCACGGATACACACTTACGCTGTGCGCGAAGCTCTCGTCCGGCGATGACAAACCCCGCGAAGGGTGCCCGATGTTGGGGCCCTGTTGGCTGCGGAGCCCCCAGCCCTCTGTGCTGGTTGCACACGGAGGGGGGCAGCTGCCCCGGTCCCGTGGAGAGCGGGAGTGACAGGGCAGAGGGGAACCGACAGCTGAGCGCTGGCGGAGGCTGACGCTGAGAAATTGGAGCCCATGCATGAGCCAGGAGGGCAGCGGGGTGGAGAGCAGCCACTGGCTATTTGCGTTAGTGGGTTGCTGGGCGTCACTGAGGCCCACCCACCCCTGGCATGGGGCAGCAGCGAAGCCAGGGCACACCAAGTGCTCCAGCCTTGATGTCTCGTTTGCTCTTGCATTTGAGGCCTCTGCCGCTGGGAAGGGAAAAGGAAAGAGAGGCAGCAGTGGGGTCTCTCATGGGGCAGCTCTCATGGCTGCCCCGCACCCTCTGGCAGCAAATCCTGCTGGTCTGCTCTCCGCTGAGACAGGGAGCTGCCGCAAAGGAGACAGCTAGGACCTCACTGGTCTCACGCTGCCTTGCAGTGGGTGCCTGGAGCTGGGCAGGCACCCCAGTGCCAGAGTCCCTGGACCTATGTCCCTGCCAGGCTGTGTGTGGCAGTGGGGCAGGAGTTTGCACCAAGGCTGGGGTTAGAGCCCCCCCCTTCCAGGCAGCCCTTACCTCTCCACTTGCACCTGCTCTTGAAGGTAGTAGCATCCAGATGCTGCAAGAGGCTCCAGCTGCTGTGCGCAATGCCACGGTGAGGGTGGTGCCAGCCCAACTCCCGTACCCAACAGGGTAGGAGGACACAACGATATCTGCACCTACCAGCCCAAGGACTGCTCCCCTGTCATCAGCAGGAATATGTTGCTTCCTGGCAGGGGATACAGCTGGGGACAACCCATGCCCCCCTTCTTGCCATCACACAGCTGCAGGGGGACAGCAGCTGGGAAAAGAGGCTATGAGAATATCTGATGGGGGGACCAGCCCCAGATCAAAGTGCTCAGCACTCCTCTTCCAGTCTCGGCTCCCAGCCTTGGCAAGCCATGAGCTCAATGCTCTTGTACATGCCAAGCACGGGGGCAGGGCCTGGGCAGGAACATATCCTCCTGCGAGTGCCCCTTCTGCTCCCTGGTTGTCGTTTCACCCTGAAGAGGCAGCACAGACAGTCCCTAGCACTGGTACTGGCAGAGAACGGGAAAGCAGCGTTAAAGTGATGGACAAGTTCTGTTTTTATATTTAAAAACAACCCCCCAAATAAAATAAAACCAAAAATACCCCTCCAAATAATAATCAGATTAAATAAAATGTGCAGTGAACATACCAATCAACATCTGTATGTGCGGTTCAACACAGTGCTTAACAAAACAATATACACAGGGTAAGGTGGGTGGGCACGGGCATCACTCAAAAAAAAATAATAATGATAAAAAAAGAATCAATTTCTTATCTCTTAATTATGTCCATATAAATATATCCAGAAAGGAGGGCAAGAGGAACGGAGGACAGAAAGGAAAAGAGAAGGCAGAGGGAAGTGCCCGCAGTCCAGTGTGCTCTGTGCCCGCGTGTGAGCCCTACTGTGAGCTGGCACGCTCCAGCACCCGCAAGTCGTAGTTCTTTTTGGCCACACGCAGCTTGAAGCGGCTCAGGGAGTTGTTGAGGCGGAGGGAGGCATTCTGGGCAGCCAGTGGGCTGGGGAACACGGCCACGATGGTGTATAAGGCAGCAAGGTCACTGTGCCTGCCGTTCTCCGGAGTCCCACTGTTGCCCCCGCCGCCCCCATCTCCACGGCGCCCCTGAGTCTCTTTGAGCCACTGGATTTTGGCACCAGCCATGGCGAGCTGGGTGAAGAGCTTGTCAGCCTCCGTCCGTGTGATGCCCTCGGGCAGGTCTGTCACCTCCAGCACTCGGCCTAGCACTGCAGCGGAAAGACAGCACGCATCAGTGGCAGAAGATTCTTGGGTGGCAGCAGCACAGCGAGAGCTGACATGTGGGCTCCTCACCAACTCTGGCACTGGAGCAGTCACCTCTGCTTCGTCCATGAAAGCAGCGCTTTGCTAAGCTGCCCCCACATTAAGAATGTATTTTTTTAAGCCAGTCACCTCTTCCCCATCAAACTGCCCTTACCACACTGCTCCCCACAGTGCCCCATCCTGATCCTTTCTGATGCCCACATCCTGGTCCCCACATGGTCTGCTTCAAGGGGAGACTGGCATTTTCCACCTGCCTAGGGCACCAGCAACACCAAGCCCTCCTTGCTGCCTTTGGCTGGTCTTGGCTTTTCAGTTCGGGCTTTCCCAGCTGCTGTGCCCTGTCTTCCTACCCTGATCCCTGGGTACCAGGACTGGGAACTAAGCCAGCTCTCCTGCCCCCGTCTCTGGAAAGCAGAAAGACAGGCTGCATCCACGGAGGACGTCACCGTGTGTGGATCCTGAACGTGGAGGATTCCCTTGTGTGCCCAGCCCAGTGTCCTGCCAACCTCTTTGCCTCTGGCCTCTGCTCTGTGGTACCCAAACACTTCTGCTGCCTCCTGGCTCCAGCCCTGGCTTTTGGGCTTAGCAGAGGGCTGGCTGAATGGATTCTTTGCTAATATTAACACGGCATGTAATGAACGTGCCAGCCGCAGGGAGGGGGCAGCTCTTAAAGGGCCCCCTGCAATGAGCTGCTGGTGGTGGTGGTGGTGACACAGGGGACAAGTCTGAAAACTCCAGAGAGCCGGCGAAGACAGCCTCCCTTCCAGGCTGGCTGGCTCATGCCCAGCTAGCAAGTCCCGTATTGCTGCAGGGAGAAGCCAGACACGTGCCTCTCCTTCCCTCCCTGGTGACCAAATAGAGACCACCGAGGGCGAAGAACAGGGAGAAACAAACCACTGGGGATTTAAACCCTCGCAGCCATCCCTGGAAGATCCCAAAGCCCTTTACAAAGATGAGGCCCCGCTGGGAAAAGCAAGCATGAGAGGCAAGGGTCACTTTGGAAGTCAATGGTGGGAACAAGATCTCAGGGGTCTGGACACTCACTTTCTGCTCACAAAGAGGCAAAAAATCCCAGGATTTCTGCCAGCTCCACCTCCTCCATCATTTCAGCCCCCATGGAGGAAGGAACAGGGCCCAGGAATCCTGGTGGTCATCACTGATTCCCCAACAACTTCTCCCCACTCTTCTTTAAAAGCTTTGCTCAGTGCAGGCAGTGCTTACTGCATTCCTGAGCAACACTTGTGTCCTCCCACCTCCTGATGGGCACTGCTGACTGGGACTGGCTCCCCTGCATCCCCTCCCAAGCCAGGCCTCATGCGGGCTGTGGGGGGGGGGTTTCTGTGCATAAGGGGGTTGTGGCAGGCAGGAACTGCTCTCCTACAACCACCACCAGCAATGGGTTCTGTGGGATGCTGGTGTGGGCAGAGGTGACATCTGGAGTCTCTGTAGCTGGCTCTGTAGCCAGCTACACCCATGCAGTGGTGATCAGTCAGAGGACACAGAGGGAACTGCTTGAGCAGCATCACTTGCCTACATCACTTGTCCCAAGGTCAGTGGATGCGGACTTGAGGGCCTGTCTCTTGCTCCGGTTTCCATGTTTCATCCCAGCCTGCCCCTTAAAGAATGAAAATGTTAGCATGTCACCTGAGGAGACACTAGCACCTCACAGTGCCCACAGAGCATCCCGGGAGTGGGGGGGGAAGACCAAACTTGACAAGACCATAGCTGTGAAAGGGAATGAAGACACCTGGATGAATCTTTCACCCCCTGGCACCTTTGAGGTGACATCACGCTTGCGTAAGTTAGATGAGATCAAGGCACAGCCACAGTTCCAGGACACTCAAAGGACTTGGGGCTGATGCTGCTTCTGGGCAAAGCTGGGGGCAGGATGAAATTTTAGCCCAGTGCCAGGCTCTAGGGAAACACATTTACAATGGCAGCTCTAGCAGCTGGATGGCAAGAGCACGGGGCAGGCAGCCTACTACTTAACCAAGGGGTGTCCAAGCACAGGGCAGGGTGTGAGGTCTTGCTCTGCTCCTAAGACACTGAAGGAATGGGTGGGTGGGTGTTTGGCCCAGTTTTACCTGGTGTGCATTGTAGTTGGGCTGGTTGTGGAGCAGTGGCGGGGGACAGATGGACAGATTATACTGCAGCGGCTGGCCCAGCAATGAGTACCGCCCATCACCTGCAAAAAGGAAGTAAATGTTTGTAGGGGTCTGAAGAAATCACAGGAAAGACCCAACCCTGTGCTATCCCCACTCCTTCCCCTTACCTTGTGCTGGGCCCATAGGCCGGGGGAACTGTGTGAGGACAGGGAGGGGGCTCAGCCCCGTGCAGACACTGTTGAGGTTGGTGACAGGAGATGGTGTTGGGGATTGGGTTGGGGACGTGATGGGACTGTTCAGCTGCGTGCTGGCCTGGGGGAGAGAGAGCGTTAAGACAGCCCCAGTGCTTGTGACTGGTCCCACACCTGTCTCATCACCACGGAATGAGCCCGCCCCGTCTCCCAGCCCATCCAGACAGCACGGATGCAGGGGTCCTTTCTCTCCCGCCAGGCTGCTCCCAAAAGATGAGCTGCCTTCTTCCCAGTCCTCTCAATACCTGAGCACTGGTGTCTGGGTTGTACAGGTCTCCTGGCTTCTGCCCCCGCTGGTCCAGGCTGTAGTACTTACAGTGGCTCCACTGCACCACAGGGGCATTCTGGGGGGCCTGGGGGCCATTGGGTACGTTCAGCTGCATCACAACCACGCCAGGGCCTGACGGAGACACCCCTGGGGAGAGACAGCAGCAGCAGTATTGCCCAGGCTCTGCGTGCTGGTGCTGCCACTGCTTGCTGTGGGACAAGAGGCAGCTGGCCTGTCTCTGCAGCTTTTCATCCTTCCCTGCAACAGCCCCTCCATACTCACTCCTCTGTCACTGCTGTCTGCCTGGGTGGGCTGCAAAAAGGCCCCACCAAGACCCAGCTGGGATCCCTCTCGAATATCACAGCTTACATCAGAGAACGACTACTTTTAATCCAGGAGAAATGCGAGCAGAGAGGACAAGTTGAAGGCAGCTCGGGTGACGTCTAAAAGCATCACAGCAAACTCCAGATAAAGGATCTAATCACAGAGCTGGGCTCGAGTACCCTGGTTCCAGCTCTTGCACCCATTCACCAGGCTCCAGCTCACTCCCCTGCAGCTGGGACGGGACAAAGCAGTCCTGATGCTCCTCTCATCCCCAGCGCTCGCTGGTCAAAGAGCTGCCCCGGCGATGCTAAGTGGTGGTGCCAGCAGAGGGAGTCTGCAGCCCACAGCAGCCCCCTCTGCCCGCTCCTACTCTGCCCACCCACTGCGGCCAGGAGATGCCAGGCGCAGGCCAGCATCAGCCTGGACCAAAGTTTGTGCACCACGTCTCGGTAATTCCCAGTGGGCTGTGGAACGGGTAAGACTAAGGAAACCCATCGCACAGAAGCTGCCAAACTTTGCTGTAATTGGCAGCTCTGTTCACTTCAGCCTCCACAAAACCTGATCCAATCTGCACAGAATCAGTGCCAACCCTGACCGGTGGCTCCTCTTACCTGAATACTGCTGCTGCATCTGAGGCGGGCTGCAGGGTGATGGGGACTGTGGCATCTGATACTGCTCAGAGCCAGGTGGCTGAAGGAACCCCACCGAAGGGCTGTGAAGCAGAGAGTGCTCTGGTGAGGAGCTGGGGATGGGGAGAAACAGCCTGCCCATCTGGGCACCAGCTCCCTCAGTACTTGAGATGGCTGGAAACACAGCTGCGTCTGAAGGAGCACAGGAAGCACCACATGCTGCAGGACAGCTGTGTCCCAGAAGCGCTGACTATGGGAGCTAGGATCAGGCAAGCTCAAGAGATGACCAGCACCTATGGTGCCCATCCACCTCCTCTAGCTGCAGGAGTAGGATGCTATGCCCTTTCCCTAGGGCAGCAGGACCTCACTCTCCCCAAGGCAGGCCAGGGATGCAGAAGCTTTACCTGGTGCCGTTCTGCTGGGCAGTTGGGATGACGCTGTAGTAGATGGGTACCCCTCCAGTCTGAAGCCCCCCCTGAACAGACTGGCTGGCTGGTACAAGCACTGGCTGCTGGAAGGGCTGCTGGACCACACTCTGGGACTCATTGGCCACGGGAACCTGTGCAGGGAGGAAAGAAGCAGCCCTACAGAATGACAGGTAACACCGAGCAGGAGCAGGCAGAACTGTCCCCAGAGAGACACCAACAAGGTCCACACAAAGGGAGAAGAGATGCCAGACAGTTGTCTACCATAGCCCAGAGCAATCTTGCCCAGGCAAGGGCAGCCCCTCCGAGCCTTTCTGCGAACACAATGGCAAAAGGACCAGCTGCACTCAGACCTCCTTCTCAAGGCATGTCCCCCACAGACTGAAACATGGACGTGCCCTCACTAAGCACGCACTACCTTCTCAAGGTAAGTCTCTGTCTTTGGCTCCATCACTCAGGCACAGGAACAGGGCACTTCCTGCAAGGCCTACACAGCTGAGGCCCCCTCCCCAGCAGCCCCCCATTGGAGACTAACTGATGCCTACCTGGTATGAAGGCAGTGGAGTGTACTGGACCATCAGGCCTTGCATCTGGCTCCCCATACCACTCCTCTGGCTGCTGAGAAGGCCGGGGGGCTGTGCCTGCTGCACTCCCATCATACTCTGCATCTGGCCCCCCATGCTGTTCCTCTGGCTGTTGAGGAGTCCAGAGGGCTGTGCCTGCTGCACTCCCATTACACCTTGGTATGTTTGCTGCTGGTTGGACATCATTGGCTGTAAACCTGTCAGAACAGGGTTTAAATGGAGCAGCTTCCCAGCTGGCCACAGGAGACAGCCTGAGGCTTGGCATATGAAGGCTCAAATCCTGCTTTGCTCCCATCTCTTGCTAAACAGTGGGAAAAGGGCTTCCCTTACAGCAGATGCAAAAAGACCTGAAGGAAGCTCTTTGCTTTCAATCCACCTTGCAGCACCTCAGTGCGTACGCTACACACTGAGACACAGGTGAGATCGCCTTCGCAGCCAGGCCAAGTTTCAGCTTTCCTTTGCACAGTCCAGAGGCCTTCTGTACAAGCCCAGCAAAGAGCGGGAGACAGGGAAGAGCAGCCTGGCCCGAGACAGCGCATGGCAGGTCACACAAGAGTGGCAGGAAAGGGAAACACACACCCCCAGCCCCGCTCCTCTACCCCTCCCCCCCTGCCCCCTTACCAGGCTGCTGGGACTGCTGGGGGAGCTGCTGAGGGCGCTGGGAGCTGTAGGCCACTGGGTGACTGAGAGATCGGTATTGCTGGCTGGAGTTTGGGTACTGTCCCGCAGGGTAGTAAGAAACCTGAATCTATCAGAATCAAGAAAACACGGTGATGAGAACACAAGAGGGAGTGAGATCAAGAAAGCTGGTCCCCCAGGACCAGTTTTCTCTCTCACCTGGCCTGGCTTCTGTTGAAGGAAACCAACTAGGGCTTTGGCTCTGGCCAGATGATAGCTCCTCAGGGAACCGCAGCCCCTTCCCGCTCCTCCCAGCCTCCACATCCAAGACTTTCCCAACACAGTAGTGCAAGAGCACAGGAGGCACAATTTTCATCACAGCTCAGGGGAACAACCCTAGAGGTCATAATGCCCTGCAGGACCCCAAAGAGAGCTTAGAGGCGTCAGCCCTGAATCTGGTCACTGTCCCTTCCCCAACACTATGAGCCAGGAATGGCCAGAGGCATTCCCAGATAAGTGCCTTGTGAGCTCAGAGGGACAAGGGGGCAGACACCATCCTGTGCCTAGCAAGGGTGCTTGCTGACCCGGAGCCTGGACCCCTGAGTATTGATCGATCATGAATAAGCAGCAGAAAAAGAGGGGACCCACTATCAAGGAACTGTTCTCTGGACTGCTCCCCACAAGCCCCTTGCCTGACAGCTTTGGGCCAAGGTGCACACCCCCTCCAGGCTTGCACATGTCCTTACTTGCTGGGGAGGCTGAATGTAGCCCTGGGGCTGCAGCACCTGCTGTGTGGGGGCCGTGTGCCCTGAGGCGGAGTAGTTGGAGGTTGGAATGGGCTGCCCAGGGGTTGCCATGATGAATCCTGTCTGCTGGGAGATGAGGGATGACTGGAACATAGCCGAGGAAGGATCCGCTGCTTCCGTAGAGCCCTGTCGGCTGAGGCTGATCTGCCCAAAGGGGTTGCTGAGTTCATCAGCCTGCATTGGGGATAAGTGGGAAGGATAGAGGAGGACAGCATGTAGGACAACAGCATGTAGGACATAGCTCTGCTGAGTAGATTGCAGACCCCTTCTCCCTACTCTGTGTGGAGGAGCTTGCCCCAGAAAGGTCCCCATAAATTAGCCACAGACCAAGAGCATTCTGCAGGACAGGGGGTAGGGGCATGCGAGCTGCTGGGGGTGCCCAAATGCTCAACGGACACTGGTGATATGCGGGGCCCCACACAGGCAGGGGTGGCCCCAGCCCAGAGACCACGTCCCATGGTGCACATCGTTCCCAAAAGACCCGGCAGAGACAACACAGGGGCTGACTGAGACCACAGGGCAGCCATGGCCCCTGGACCCCACTGCTGGGCACAAGCTTCGCTTCCTGGTGGAGCTCTGGGCTTGGCACTTGCTCTTCCCCAGGCTCTTTCCAAGACCAGCTACTCCAGCAGTGCTCAGCCCTGGTGGGTCCCACAGCCTCAGGCATCCCACTGCCTCGACCCCACTGCAGCGCGGAGCCTCCAAGAATCCCAAACCCACTGAGTGCAGTGTCCATGACATACCTGATTAGCAAAAGCTCACACAACACAAACACAGCACATGAGTACAACAGAGACAGTGCAGAAGAGGAAATGGGGTTTATACCAAGTTGTACTGCTGGGGTGGAGAGACTGGCAAGAGGACTTGGGGGCAGGAGCTTGGAGAATACTGAACAGGCTGCAGCGCTGGGACCGGCTAAGACCAGCAGAGAAGGGAGTGAAGGAGAGAGATTTGGGGGGGGGAAGGGAAGGATAGGAGGAAGGAGAGAAAGAAGGAACAACAAGGTTAGTCAACTGAGCCAACCGCAAACACAGAGGGGGGGCATTGCAGAGGGCTGGAAAGCACGGAGACCAGAATGGGAGAGCATTCGTCTTTCTGTGAAGACACACAGCCCGGCCAGGTGCTTTGTGAAAGCTGGGAAGGCTGACCACATCCGCAAAGCAGCTCTTGCCTGGCAGGAACAGTGACACAAGTTCACAAGGGCCAGCTATGGCCATTAGCAGCAGGAGCCACTTCCCCCTAGCACCACCTTTGTGTCTCTCCCATGCCACTGCCCGCTGGTGTGTGACACTGACACCCAGCTCTCTCCGCAGCGCTTCTTGGCCCTTCCTGCGGGTAGTGTCTTTTCTCCACTCTTGCCTTCTGCAGGGGCCCCTCTCACTTGTTGAAGACTGTCTACACCACCACCCAAATCAAGCACCACATACTACGCTTTGCGCACTGAACCTGTAATGGTCAGCACTGGGCTGGTTTTTTGATCATTTGATTTGACTTTTGGTGAAACAGAAGGTACATGGACATTGGGGACAGTGCATTTCAGACCTTTCGCCAAAAGTCAAACACACGAAAAAAGTCTTTCCAGTACCTAAACCATCAGAACAGCCAAACAGTAGAAGACACAGAATAAAACCCCAGCAAGACACAGTGATCCTGCACAAGCTCCAGAAGCCTGCTGTGTATTCAAACCTCCCACCCAGGGCACTGTGCTCTGTCCCATGCCATGCTACAGCCCCAGACAGACACTCCTGCTGGCCTCAGCGCTGGACCCTGGCTACCTCAGGAAGCCATCGCATCTGTAGAACTGAGATGTTTCCCTTGAGTCTCAGTATCCTCTGCAAACAGATTCACAACGCTGGAGCCAGTTTAGAGCCCAAAAACTACAATCTCCCCCCATCCTCATACAGATGGCAACAGACAACAAGGAGCTGTTCATGTTACCTCAGTAAAAGCTGTTTGAGGAGGCTTGTTTCCTCCTCCCATCCCATCTCACCGAGAACACTTAGAATCATAGAACAGCCCAGGTTGGAAGGGACCTTGGAAGTCCATCTAGTCCAACCTTTCATGGGGAAGGGAGCCTAGGTAAGAATATCTAGCACCCTCCCTGTCCAGTCACATCTTGAAAACCTCCAGTGTAACTTGCAGTTTTTTGCTGTAGGAGACATCATAAGATGATGCACCAGAAAGGATCTCTATAAAACTCACAGGCAGGCTGAGGTCCAGCACCAACACGCTGCTCTGAATAGGGCAGGATGGGAAGGTACCGAGGATGCTTCCCACACACACCACCCAGCTCTGCACCCACTGCACATGACGCAGCTTTGCTCTCCAAACCTGCCCACCAGGGCTGGCTCCCACCCCTTCCCCAGTCCTGCAGTGATACAGGGGCTGCTCTTGTGCTGTGGGTTTTTTACAGCTTCAGGAGCAGAAAAAAAGTATGTAGGAATGACAGCCATGAGTGCTCTTCCAGAGGGCTCCATCCTCAGAAATAGCCCTGCAGGCTGTGGAACATCACTTGGGTTTAACTCAGGGAGGGTCTGGAAGACACACTCAGGCACAGTCCCAGGTCTGCCTCTGCCCAGGACATCAGGTGACCAGCTGTGGGGATCAGCACTGGGGAGCTCAAACCCAACTACCATTTCTGACTGTTCCTCACCAGGAGGGCAACTGGTTCCAGAACATAACCCTGCCACTCAGCAAAGGGCTGCAAATCCCTTGCCAGGAAGGCTTCTGACCTGAGCAGATACAAAAGAGGTTGGCAAGTTCAGATGTCACAGCACAGCATCATATTGAGGCACAGCAAGGCCCCCGACCTTCTCCTGCTATCTGCCAACAGCACAGAGGGACTGTCACTCCCTAACAGGTAGCGTTAGTGTGAGGACACCCAAAACCCACTGGGCAAGCGTAGTCCAGAGCACTCTGGGTGTATGCTGGCTCTGCTTCTACCTCCCCCCTGCATCCCCAGGGAGCTTACCGAGCCCTGGATTCTGTGCAGCAAACTTACCTGGGATATCATGTGGTTACTCATGGCTGGCTGCTGCTGGGCTGCAGGTGGAAGTCCTTGGGGCTGCGGTGGTGGCTGTTGGGGTGGCTGCGGTTGAGGCTGCTGGGCTGTGCAAGGTAGGAGGCCACGGCTGGGCTGTGAAGAAGGGGACTGGGTGCACGCTTCAGGGGCGCCTAGTACCAAACCTTGAACAGAGAAAGGCATGCCAGGGTTGGTACCTGGGAGAGAAAAACATTGATTCGTTGCTGGGGAGGGTGGGGGGTAGATCCTGTCACTACCTGCCGTACTGCAGCCAGATTGCGTTCTCTGCTGTCCACATGGGAGCTGCCGCAGGGGACAGGGCGAGCAGGCTGCAGGCTAAGTTACCAGCCTGTCTCTGCTTCACAGCAAACCAAGGTGTTGATACCCTCAGGACTCCAAGTGATCGTACCTCTTTCCTCTCCATGTCCACGTACACACACGGACCCTCCACAGCTGGTCACAGCACCTTCTTCTCCCCTGACCTGCGCATGCCCTGCCCCACACAGGGAAGACCAGGATGCAATTCTTGTTCCAGACTATGGCCATGAGTTGTACAGCTGGTATTCCCAAAAGCGTGCTGCTCTCTCCCCTGACTTCAACCTAGCACCCTCACTCCAAGTGGACAGCCTGCGCAGCGGTCCCCACCCGCAGCTCTCAGGTAGCTGCTGTTTGTATAAACCTTCAACGCTACTCAGAACTGCGGGGAACTAAAAGGACAATGCCAGGCTCATATGACGAATCCAGCTGGCCTCTGCACACAGGACAGTGCATGCTTGGTGCAGGTGCTGGCAGGATTGGCACAGGGCAGTAAACACACATCTGCGTCGCAACTGCTTCTTCAGAGGGATGTGCCCTCTGCCTTTTCTGGAAAGCACCAGACACAAGTCTGGGCCCTCTATAAATGCCACGGGCTCTCTGCTGGGAAGAGGAGTCTGGCTGTCAACAGCAGCACCAGCCAGGTGAACGGCTCTCCACCCCAGATGAGGCACAGATTACAAGAAGAGGGAGCTGCCAGATACACCCATGTCAGCTCAGTACCACGAACCAGCCTGTGGAAAGCAGGTGGAGAGATGTTCCTAGTCACAGCTCAGTTCTGTAGTTAGGCACAGCCCCTTCTCGGACACTAATATGCTGTCCTGATCTGTTCAAGTGCTTGACCAGAACAAAGGTGGGAGTGACGGAATCCTATTTTACAGCCACATAGACCCAGCATACGCACATCTTTTGGGTAAAAGGGTAGGGGGGGGTGGCAGGCTGAAAGCAACTCCTTCCCATGGCAGAAAAAATCATTAGGAAGGAGCGCAATACATGCTGCAGGGCACCCAGCTGGGAAGTGCTCTCCTCAGTATTCCAGTCTTACTTCCAGAAATAAAAGGGCTGTGAAACTATTGCTTGATGCCCAGTAGCTGCTATTTAACTAATTCTGCCTCTGATCTACTGCATTTCAACAGCTGATCTTCAGGCATTCTGCTAAGGAGGTCTGTATCATCAGCCACATGGTGCAAAGGAAATATTTTGCTGACAGTTGCCCAGGGGCTGAATGCTGAGATGGAAAAGGAGCCCCAGAGTCCTAAGCACTTCCTCCCCCACAGAACAAACACGAGGATATGGAGGGTGGTGGTTCCCCTCCCCAAGTGAAAATTCCGTTGCATTCCCCCCCGCCGACGTTTCTAATCACTTGCCATTATATAAAGCCTGGAGAACAACTGGCTTCTGTTCCCAGGGGAGACTTGGAGGAAAAATACAGAAAGAGTAAAAAAGCAGATCCTCTCTTGCTCTACTTCACACACGGATGGGACAGATCTTCAAATAACTGCTCCCACCAGTTGATGAATCAGTCCCGGAGGCGGTTGCAATATACAGAATAAGTGCAGCTCTGAGCACAATGGAAACAGGGTCCCAAGAGATGATGTAGGCACCTTCAAACTGCAAGATGGAACGTGTGGTTTTCAAAGCCAGCCTGGGTACTAGAACAGTAGCCCAGCTGCCTTTTAGATCCATCCCTTTTGTTTGAAAGGGTTCTTGTGGAGCAGTCTAATCACCCACCAGCACAGATCTGCCCTCCCTTCCCAGTAACACGACACCTCTCAGCCATCTGGGGACCTGCTGCCTACCAGCCAGAATGGAGGAAGCTAGACAGTGAGACAACACTAGATTTTGCTCATTGATATTGCACAGCAATTGTAACCAGCTACCATATGGCTCCTCAGGTATCACTGGACCATTAAAATGAAAGCCAAGACCTGTGCTGCCTCTGCCACAAATGCCCTTTACAAGCAGTCATTTGAAAATAAAGGACCCTGCTCCCCACTGACAGAAGGGCTTGTGCCCTGCCAAGTGCAGCACACCACCTCTCAGGAGGCTGCTGTCAGTAACAGATCACCCGTGATGCTCCCCAGTAACGTTCTCTGTGCATGGGCTACCCTTTGTGTTACCTAGATGGTAAAGCAAGAACTGATCTGAAGCAGAGAAAGACTTCTGATGCTAATTCCCTTTGGCACTCCTGAGACCCTGAGCTGTATTCAATAGCTCTTGAGGAGCTGCAGGCCCTGCTTGCTGCTGTTATGTTTGCTCTCAGGGGTATAGTGAATCATTTTGAGAGAACATCGTAGGCAGATACCAATTAACACAGTCTTTGTCTGATGAGACAGACTGTGTGTCTGATGAGACAGACTAATTAGTGACACCCTTCCCTGGACCACCTTTGCTGGAATGCAAGGAAAAGTGCCAGACAGTTCACCCTGACTACATCTCCTTAGGGGTGTGAGGGATTCTGGGGAGCAGGAAGGAATGGCAACATAACTTGCAGCACAGCAGGGGAGAGAAAACAACAGAAAATTGGTAGCTTGAGTTCCAGGGTATGGGACTAAACAATGTCGTTTGTCTTAGATAACTCTACTAAAAGGAAGGAAGATCTGATGGCGAGTACCGAAAAAGCAGATGATGAACTAACGGGCATAACCCTGCCCAGGTACTGAATACATTCGGATGATGCCAACCATCTCCCATGTTAACCAGAGTCACTGACTAGAGCATCACGAGCCCTAGTCTCCCAGTCCAAAGACTATGTCTGCTAGGCGCCCTGTGGCAGAAGGTGTGCAGGGGAAACAGTACAGTACCTGCCCGGGATGTTCTGCTGGCAGTGCTGCCTTTGCTACTCCCGACGCTGTCCCCGCGTGTCAGGATGGAGATGCCACTGAAGCTGCTGGCTTTGGTAACAGGTGGTCGCAGGCTGCGGCTGGAGCCATCCGAGTCTGTGCTGCTCCACGGCCGAGGCTCCAGCGCCTTTATCTCGCTCTCTGTGCTGCTCTGGCGGCTGCCTGAGGCCCGGTTCAAGCTGTCCGGGTTGCCCCTGCAGAGACCGGATGCGTTAGACTGCACCTCCAGGGCAAAGGGGCAGCAGCAGGACCTGCAGGTGCCGCACCAGTACTACCGCACCGGGGTGGGGAGCCCCGCCAGCAGCTGGCTCTGTGACACAGCACGTTGGCACTTTGTACAGGGATCTGACAGCAAACAGACACCCTGGGTCACAGCTTTCTTGGCCATGCACTGTGAAGACCCAGATACTGCTGATCTTCCTTGGCACGTGTTGAGAGCTGGCTCCCGGCCCTTTTCCCTAGCCAGATCCCACCATGCAAGAGATGCCAGCAGGGTCAGAGCATGATCCCTTGCCAAAGCCCTCCTTGTCTCAGAACAGTGAGCTTTTAACAGAGGCCTTGAGACAAGGCTGATCAACACCTTGTGAGACTACTTTCCACACCAGCCCTGGTGAGGCTTCCTGCCCAGCTAGAGCAGCTACGTGCTGGTGTATCGCTACACTCAGGGCTGCACTCCCACTGATGACCTTAGCCCCAGGCCAGGTCTGGCCACAGCAGGACTTTATGGCGTATCAGCAAAATATTCCAAGCAGTGAGCCTGGTTTGTCAGCCCAGCTAAGGATTACAAGCACAGTAATGGGTTCCTGGGCTTTCACTGGGGAGGAATGGTGAGGAAGGCAATGCTGGAGGAGATGCTCATATGACGCTGCAGGTGGAGTCTGGCAGCAGCTCCACGCAGTTGTGGACAGGAAAAGATAGGCTTGGAAGGAACTTCTGAGGTGATGCCCTGGGCTGCTGGGAGCATGCGAGAGCCAAACGAAATACGTCTTTTGGAAAACCAGTACAATGGTTATATCCCTAAAGAGGTGACGGAACTGGACCACGCAGCCTCACACCCCAGATTACAGTGTGTGGGGAAGGGGCATGCCATGGTCTCTGTTCTGACTCAGCTGCAAACTCTGGTCCCCTGAGAACCCAGACCCTCCTCAAGTTCATTAACTGCTAATCCAGCAGCATAACGGTTCTGCTTTTTGTCTAAATGCTCTCCAAACTCCAGGCACACTACCACACCCTTGCTCCCTGACAGCACTGCCTTACCAGCTCCAGCAATGCCTTTCTCTCCATAAGCCTTACTACAACCTGTTTCGAAATGTGCCCATCAGCAGAGAGCTCTCTGCAATCAGATCTGTGCTTCAGCAGCACTAATAAAGGACTTCCAAGCAAGCAAAACAGACAGCTGTATTGCTCTGAATGCTGGATTTTGAGGACTGCAAGTCTCTGCAGTTCACACAGACATCATCTCCAGCACCACCACTGACGGAACCCCAGTCTCCTCAAGGGCTTCTGTATCTCTGTGCAGAGCTGAAAATGGTCATGAAGCCCACATATCCTCCCTCTCCCACTATGGAAACCACAACACAAAGACAGCAGGTTAACCAAGCTCTTCAGGGACTGGACACAACAGTCAGAAAAGCTCCTAGTGCAGCACTGGCTGCAGCTCAGCTCCTGAAGCTGCAATCACATCAGCAACGGGTTTTTTGCCACTTGCTAGGTGAGTTTTACTACAGCCCCATGGCTGATCTGAAAACTATACCACCTGCCTTGAACACCACTGCTGGAGGCAGACTCCAGGACACAGTCCCTGTAACTGTGCTGAGGACACTTGATTTTCCACGACAGCATTCCTCCAAGGTCAGCCTGAGCCATGTGATGGCCTAAGGAGAGGGGCAAAGCTGTTCCTACACTTGCTTAGATCCTCCTGTCCTGTTCATATACAGAAATGCTTCAGCTTTGGAGCTTTGGGTATTAAACGAGAGGACAGCAGGCACGAGGGTCTCTTCATTTTCATCCTGTTCTTTATCCTCCCACCTTCAGCAGCCTCCTGCAGCAGGGGTCTGTGCAAGGTGACTCGTCAGGCTATCTCCATCCTTCCTACCCATTCATCCACAGGAAAACTACTTTAGAAGAAAATGCTCCTCAAACATGTTCCCAGTGCCCTCGGCAGCATGCTCTGGTTCAAATGGCAGCCTGAGACACTTCACTGCCACCGTTCCTTAACCCAGCCTTTATAATCAGGGATAAGGGACAATCCCACTTTACCTGGATGATGATCCTGTCACTGTAAGGGCAAGGGCTTTCCTATCCTTTTGGGAAACAAGACGCGGAATGGTATGAAAACTGCTGGAATCCTCTGGCCTCCCCATTCCTCCCTGCCATTCCCACCTTCCAGCCCTCCATTTAAATTGATGAATCAGCAAAAAAGGACTCAAATTGATGTTGCAAAAAATACAACTTCAATAACTTCACAATCAGCCATGCATGGGGCAAACTTACTCAGCAGGACAATGTACAAAAGTCACACAGAGATACCTAAAAATCTGCCTCCGTTTGTGAGAACTAGAAGAAAAGCCTTCTTTGGAGATTCTGTCGGTTAACATCAGAAAAAAGCATCATTATAGAGTCATGCAGTCCTCTGCAGAGAAAGCCAGAGATACAAATAGTGTCTGCTAAACAGTACTAACCTGCTGTCGGTGAGATATCCATTCTGGCCAGTCTGAAAGCACGGAAAAGACATAGAGATGGGAAGGAGAGAAAATGGAGACTTAGTAACTTTGAAAGCAACAAACCCAGGCAATTTCAAAGCAAAGAGGAAGAAGGCACTAACAGTATGGGACTCAGACACAGTTTGTGTTGGGTACCAGTTACACGGTCACTCAGGAGTCTTGCTGAGCCTTCTGCACCCCAGTCCCATTCGGCTCTCCATCCTGGCCCATTAGGAACCTTTCCTGACATCCGCTACTCCGAGATGTCTCAAGAGTGTGCAAATCTCAGTCCTCAACTCCTTACTTCATTGCCCTAAGACAGCTTTGATGGTAGCTTTGTCAATGAACAATTAAGGCCAGACATACATGGATCCTGATTTTCTAAATGCAGACACAATTATTCAGAGCCATGAAAAAAAGCCAGAGGGCTCAAAGTCAGCCCAGCCCATCCCCTGACACTCACCCCTGCCTCTGGAAGTCAGATGCAAAGCACTGGCTCAGCCCATGAGCACAGAGCAAGGGTAAGTACATGCCCACCCAGTGCTGTGCTAACGCGGGACAGCATCTGCTCTGGTCCATGACTGCAGGCAGAGCTGCTCACCAACATGTCTGGACAGCTTGGCGCCTGTGCAGGTAAGACCAGCCCATGATCACAACTAGCTGGACAGTCATCAGCTGAGGTGACTTGGCTAGGGACTCGGCACAGTGGCTGCCTTAATGTCCTGCCTGGACAGGCTCATGGCAATTCCCATTAGGAAAAATGAAAGGCGTTGACCCAAAGACGCTCAAAAGCAGCAGGCAAGGAGCTGGATGTCAAACATGATCCATGGCAGACAGGCACTTGGAATCATCCTTGATTGCATCGTTTCCCCACTTGGCACAGTGTGGAGAGCTGCCTCCAGCTGGCAGACAAGTATCCAACACAGCAGAGCACAACAGCCTCTCTGAGCCAGACGTGAGCAAGGAACACAGCTCCAGCTTAGAGGAGTTCCAGGTACGCAGCAGAGATCTCAAGGGAGCAATAACCAAGCTGGACACTTTGTAAGAAAGACAATACGTACTGCCCAGATTCACCCTGCAAAGGCACAGAGGCCTGCCTGATACTCCATGGGCAGCACTGCTCGGTCAGGAGGTCGAAGCTGCAGCACTGGAGAGAAGCTGGGGAAGAGCTGCTGCTCCTTTCAGGTTCATCAACTGATTTGCTAGTCATCCCAGAAATGCCACTGCGTAAGCTTTATAATCTTGCTGGGCAGCAAGGAACAAAACTGCCTCCTGTGTCAGACTCCACATACCTACTGCTCCCTGAAACAGGCAATTTAGGGAAGGAGCAAACTGGAGAGCGGAGGTGTGGCTCCTCTATCTCAATGTCTTAGACATCTTTCTTAGGAGCTGGAATTCAATGGTAGATACTAAGAACACTGGGAAATGCAGACAAAAGGCAACGACGAGATCTGACTTCTGTGACAAAGTTCCAGGAGGGTACCTGGCAAGTGAGTCATCCAAGCTTACCTCTCGTGCAAATATCCGCTCCCTGACCCGCTGATACTCTTCCTCTCGCTCTTCTATAGATTTGCTCCTTCTCCCATCCTGCAAGGGGAGTCTGATCTGAAGGGACAAACACATCTCAGCGGGTCAGCAGTTGCCAATGGGAGCAGGGGGCACAGCCAGCTGCTGATATTTTTACTTAGCAGTGTCAGTGTGTGCATGATGCCTGGATGCAATGACACAACCTCTGCCTTTGAACCTACCTTCTGGACACCTATGTCTAGGGATGAACATCCTGGAGGTCTTAGTGCACTCCACCTCCTGGATCAAGCACAACCACTCTGCCTGAACTCTGCCTAATTTGGAAAGGACAGATCAGGAACATCATCATGTGCTTCTGAAAGACAGTCTATTCCCAGGGGTCAAAATCTAAAGGCCACTCCTTAGAGCACATGCCAACACACCAGACTCCTGCTCAGTCATAGATTCTGTGCTTCATGGGTAGCTGCACCACCTGCAGAGTGCCACCACGGGGAAAACAGAAACTGATACTGATTGCAGTGACCAGCTCCCCATCCTGACTACTTAAGTTCAGAAACATGACCCAAAGCAAGCAACAGCGGTACGTTGGGGCAATGTAAAGATGGGAGCTACAAGAGCAAAGAGCATGAGATCCCTGGTGAAGAGGTCTCCTGTCTCTTGCCCGTTTCTGATGTTCAACTTTCTGTCTGGCACAGGCTGGGAAAACAGCCACAGATGAGCAAGCTAGCTCTGCGTTACAGGTGTGGTGCCACCTGTGACAGCCCAAAGGCAACCAGAGATTCAGGTGAGGTTTTGGCTCCGATGACTGGCAACGCTGCTGAGCTCAGAGTGTTTCATTTTGCCGATGGTTTCCTTCTAGCAGCTCTGCAAGGTCCTGATGACTTCACAGCTTGAGTCGCTGCAAGGCCCAGGGAGGGGTGGGAGAGATGCTTGGCAACACTCAGCTCTGGGGCATTTCCAAGGAAACCTTAGCAAAAGGCTTCACCTTAAAGCCCGGCCCAGTCACCAGTCGATACTCAGGGTACAGAAAAGTACCCCCATAGAACCCACACAAATTCTTCATGCATTTCCACAGTATTTTGTAAAGTTTTCATGATATATATCTAGATGATGCTGCTTGGGTAGGGTGAAAGCTTCTATTAAAGAAAGCTACTGCAGGAAACCCAAGAGAAATTTATAGAGTTGTTCTCAGTTTAGAAGTCGCATTTGACTTTCACAAAGTATGCAAATACCCCACTGCCACCCCTTACCTGATTATCATCTCGGTCCATGCTGGTATCGTCTCGTTTTAGGATAAACCTCTGTGGGAACTCTGCATTCTTCTCGTCTTTGATGTGCTCAGAGAACCTCTGCTCAGGGCTGCAGGAAGAATCAGCCCTTGTTAGCAGGGCAAAAAAGGACATAGCACTGTCTTCATAAAACCACTGCTTTGCAGGGAGTGAGGGGGTGTGCAAAGATGTCTGTGGTGTTAAATCTCTCCTTTGTCTGATGGCAACAAGATCTCCTGCCCCTTCTTTAAGAACTACGGAGAGCTAGGAAGGGCTTTCAAATACATATGCTTAGGACTGGAAGTGAAGGATTCTTCTCTCCTAGAGAGGGGACCTGCCCTTCTTACCGACGCAAAAAAATGTGTCCATCCTGCTCTGGACCGTGCCAGGGCTCTGTGTCTGGGGGCCATGTAGCACCATGCAGGGCAGGGAAGGGAGGGGGATGCTAGCCCAGTTGTTTTCCCTTCCTCCCGCTTACATTCGTGTATTACTGGTCTTGTTGATAATGACCGCCTTCCCGGTTTGGTCAACGTTATGGTCCATGCCGAAGTAGGCAGCCACCCGGTGCAGCAGCATCCTATGGTACGAGGTCATCTGAGGGAACTTCTTAAACTGATTGCTGAGCAGAGGGGAGAAAGCATTGGAATTTAGAAAGCCTTGAAACAGACGATAATCTGACACCAGAAGAGAGATCAAGGCCAGAAATGCCTTAACCAGATCCCAGATCAGACCATGTCACCTACTCCAAGCAGTCAATCGTGACTCAAGTGCTGCTTCTTACACTGAGAGGGAGTGTGGGCTTACACTGCTTTGCCAGACAGAGTTGGGCTAATTCAGGGGCTCAAGCTGAATAGGCCTTTCCTGAAACAAGACCAGCTTGTGCAGAAATGCACATGGTTGTTTCTAAGCAGGAACAGGAGGCAGAATCAGTACTTATTCTTCAACATCTCTGATCCTATTAGGTAAAGAAGTCTGCAAGCTCTGCTGCAGACACCCGTTCTATCTCACATTCTGGGATGTGAATCCTGCCTCTGGGCTTTGCACCCTGAATTTACACTAGGGAGAAGCACAATGGCACTAACCTCCTTCGAAGTGGATATAATGTTAAAGCAACCGATACCAAATCAGTATGATACACAGAAACTTTGTGTACGGCCAAAAGGAGGTGGAGGATGTACAAGAGAACAGGCCTCCTAACCAGTGTGACCAAAAGACACTCGCTCTTCTCCTGGGTGCCCAAGCTCCTAAACTGTAAGTTACAAACCTCTTTTGCTTGACATAAACGTGATGATCACTTACTTGTTATCACTAATAAATTCCAGAATCTCCTGTTCTAACTTTAGCAGCATCATTCTGTCCCTGTCAAGAAAAGAAAAAGCAAAAGGCCACCTTTAAAGACAGTGAAACACAGCTTTCTTCGCTTGGTACTCCCCCTCTCTGCAACAAAGTCACAAATACCTGGAGCAAGCAACACTATTAACCAGGCTTCATATATCCTCCGCACTAAAAAACTCCACATTTTTTCATACATACTAAATGAATCGCCAGATTTTTTTCAGTTTAAAGTTATTGTTTTGGTAACGGTGCCTGGCTTTTGGTAACACTGAATCTGCTCTGCTGGAAGCTCCACTAGCAGAGACTCCAGCTTTGCTATTCCTATGCCAACATTTGCCTTGATTACATTTATTACTGACACAGCAGTGGTTCGTTTAGAGGTTGGTATTTGACAATCACTTATAGAAAGGGTTTTAAAGCAATCAAGATTCCTTCCTGCTTGCATTTAAACAAATTATTTTTCCTCTTTCTCTCTCTCTGTAATACACAATCACATGTTTTGATTGACTGCAGTATATAAAATTACAGTTGTGCTTTTTGTTTCTACACTGCACCAGCTCTAGTAACATTCTTTGAATTCCAAAAAGTAAAACACCCTTTGAAGTACTTTCTGTAGTTGCTGTAGTCCCCCCTCCTCCCAAGATGCACACATACATATATACACACACACACACACACCCCACAGGTTTAAGAGTCAATCAAACAAGCACCGGTCGCCAGGTGCTCCCTCCCTTCACTCCACAAGCAAGTTGGTTTACTGACTAGGGACCTACCGTGGGTTTTTTTTCAGTGTATTTACTAAAAATTCATGCAAATCTATTCCAGTGGAGTCTGTATATTCCTGGCTGGAATCTGAAACAACAACAGCAGCAGAACACATTAACAAAACACTACACCAGAACAGGCTGAAGGGAAGAAGTGTGTGTCTCACTACACACGAGGATGATGTCCTCACGTCGCTGCTGGAGGAAATTCAGCCTCATGCTCAACACTGACTGTTCACGACAGGAAGAGAACAGCCCACCTTGTTAGAGAACTGCACAGGCTGGGACCCACATCACCTGGGCTCAAGTCCAGTTTCTAGCACAGGCTCTGAATGCACCCCCTGGTTTCTCAGTCTGTAAAATAGGGACTGGATATCCTTTCCTCTGTGGGCAGCAGGATCAGTACACTACTACAGAACGCTACGAGCACAAGGCCCCATCAGGAGGACACCACAGAAAGGGAGAGCAGATCAGCTCAGGGAAGGAAACCTTGTTCCTAAACCCAACCACTCAGAGCACACTCAGGACATTCCATGCCCTTACTGGAGGCCCCTGCAAGTGTGGTACACCATACTTTTGTGCAAGCAACTTCTGCACCTTTGATCCCACAAGCTGTTTAACCAGAAAGCCCCGCTGGCCCTGCTCTTCCCCTCTCCCCACACCCTTTTTAATTCAAAAGTAATCGCAGAAAAAACAGTAAGTGAAACTGAATCTGCACCAGTGCAGAGTTGCTGTCTGTACAAGGATTTCAGGTGCAATTTGCTCACCAGATTAGATGTGTATCTGCAAGTCACTTCTGTGCCCCAAAATCATACACACAGGATCATACAGCAGAAACTTAGCTCGCCTCCTTGCAACCTCACTTTCTTGCCACTTGTGTCAGGTTTTATAAAATCAAACCTAAACTGAAAGCAAAAGTCTATACAGTGGGTCTTGGGTTTGCATCTGCACATTTAAAAAGCCACCAGGTCAGTGTAAACTATGCAGGAAGCCTGCAAGTCTGCTGGGCCACGTGCCAATCTAGAGAAACCGCTCCCCTCCCTTCCCATGCTTTGCTCCAGAAAGGATGCTACAAAACCAATCCATTCCTGCACAGTCACCAGCAGAGACAACTGCTCTGCTTCCAACAACTGTACCACTGGCCAGCAGAATTCTCCAAGTGGGTAAGACAGGATCTGCCCTGTTCAAATGAGCACCTGACCTCGAGAAAGCATTTTCCTTGGTGTCTTGTCTTTATTCTTGTCTTTTTCTTCTTTCTCAGCCCCATCTTTCGTTGACTTTTCCTCTTCCTTGTCAGAGGGGCAGCTAACGTGCAACTGAATGATGTCCTGGAACAAAACAAACCAGGTTGGTCTGAGTCAGTTGGACACTCCTCGGAACCACTGCCACGGCTGGAGATGCTGGTAGCCGAGCAAGGCATCATGGAATGGCAGGGGATGACTCAGGCTGCAGATCAGAGATGTTCTGTAAGAAGCCCCATTCTGAGAGCAGTCTCTCCCCACACTCCTCCCAACGAGAAGCCTTTGGCAGGCTCCGAGGGGACTCTCAACAGCATCTGGCACTGTTGAAAACCCATCTTGCCTGGATCACCTCAGAATCTAAGTCACTTGCTTCCCTGTTCGAAGCTGATAAAATAAAGCTATTCCGTTTTGGACTCAGAAGTGCTTAAGGTGAGGTAGGTCCTGCATCATTTCAGTAAGACTCTACCGTCTAACATGGAAAGAGAAAGGGCATGAGGAGATAACAGAACACACGGCAAAAAGCATCGGTGGCGTGATGAGCGGTCCCTGTGCCACATTAGGCTTTCTGATGTTTCTTTTCACCTCCTCTCTTGAGCTGCAACTGCCCAGCGTGGCCTGAGGATTCATTCTGCTCTACGGGAAGAAATGTTAAACACCAGTAGGATTGTCAAAGGCAATCTCAGATGATGCACTGCTCAAATTCAAGTTAAAACTGCACTGCTCTTCGTGCTGGCTGATCTTTCCCCATCCTTCTGCCTTTACACACTGGTGCAGCTCTGTGGCACCAGGATGTGTGCTTAGGGTTGTTTTAAAAGCCGTCTAGTGGCCCTACAGTTCTAAGGGAAACCCAAACAAAAGACAGGAAAGCAGCCTCTGCAGCTGGGAGCCTCAACACAAGGAAGGCTTAGAGGCCAAGAACCCTATTCACCACAAGGATGAGGTGGTCTAGGCAGCACTTGGCAGTGGCACAGGCCAGGTTTGTCCTTATCAATGGAAAGTAATGTAGAAGTCTCTGATCTGGCACCACAGACCTAAGCTGGTGACTCTGCACAGTGTGGTACTACATCAGCTCCACAAAGATGGGCTGTAGCTAGCCACAACCTGATCTACAGTGAGCCAGCTCAGAGCTCCACACACTGCACCATCCTGTGCTTCTAAAGCTTATGTGGGCAGAGAAAGCTCAATCCATCTGCTCTTGCCGGGCCTGACAGGTTCTCAGCACCTCCCTGGCTGGTGCCCACCTTCAAGCTTCAGATTCCCTGTCACTACCCACAGTGACCACGGATGAGGATCATCTCTGCAGAGCACTGCGTATCACTTCTGTGAGCTGACTGCTTTCAGTCACTGCAGCCTGAGCTGCATGGAAAGGGCTTGCATAAAAACTTTCTTTCCATGCCCAAAACACCAGGGGTTTTTTGGGGCCATAAATCTGCACAACTTGAGTAGTTGTAGGCGCTCAGTGAGTTGATGCAGACAATTCCTCATAAGAGGAGGGTTGCGACTGTACACATACGAGCAGTGCTCACAGGCACGACCACTTCCTTCAAAAGCAGGCTCTTGTGGGAAACTCTTGGCTCTCAGAGGCACAAGCCCAGGACAGGACATCACTTCTAGCAAAATGTGGATTTTCTGGGCTTCCATACTCCACAGTTTGTCTCATTCTAGGCCTACCTGGGACTCCAGCAGCCCATCTACAAAGGGGCTAGACGATTCTTCACATACAGCCAAACTCCTGACCAGTTTAAGCTTTGAATTAGACTGGAGAAGGAAAAGAAAGAGTATAGTTAAGACACCTCAGCCAAAACACACACACTTAAGTTCACACTGCTGCATCACCAAACCACTCCTGCAGTTATTGCCCACTAAACTGCTAAAGAGGAGGACTACCAACCTAGCTTCTTGCAGCAAAGAGGAATATACAAAGGCTTGGTGTCCTAGAGCAAATCAGAACTTTCTTCCTTCAGTCTTTGATTCGGATTTGAACCAACCAAATTTTAGGTGAGACAGTTCCCTGTCATAATTCATGCACTCTTTGACCTCTTTAGCCAGAGCAATTACAGCCTCTCCCCTCCTCACCTGGCAAGAATTAAAACTATTAACAAAGGATACAGCTGAAACCAACTATTTTACTGGTTTTTTAGCAGTGAAGATTGTTACTATTCTTCATTAAAAAACCTGTCATCCCATTGACAACTTGCCTGTTTGACCTGATGACTTGGGTTATTTTGAGTAATGTAGTAGTGTTTAGAGGAAATGCTTAAAATAAAACCTGCACTTTCAGGACTCTTGGCAATTGGCTCACTTGGGTGACAAACTGGAAAAAATAAATTAACCAGTCACATGAGATCTCAGGCAGGATCAACAATATGGAGAAAGGTCCGAGATGCACAGCCACGTTCTGCCCTAGGTATAGACAAGGCAGGAACTAGAATCACAGCCTGTGCAGGTACTGCACAGAGTCCTGGCTTTTAAGGTCAAACAGAACCATTAGAATTTTTTTTTTTTTTCTGAACACTCTGTAGGTCATAAACAGCACATCTACTTTCATCAAAAACAAACCCAGGCAGAAACCCTGTTACAAATATAAATGGTCTCCCCTCTCTCCTATGCCTCAGGGCAAAAGCTGCCTTCATTTGGATCTGAACTTTTGTGAAAGCTAAAAAAAAAAAAACAACAAAAAAAAAAAAGGGAGGGGAAGAAACCTTTGCCCTCTCAATCACAGTTTCAAAATCAAGCCCTGAGCAACCTAGTCAAATGTCATAGCTGTCCTTGTTTTGAGTAGGGGGCTGGACTAAATGAATCCCAGCTGGACGAGATGGACTCCTGAATTATGTTTCTGTAACTGCCAAGCCTGGAAAATTCGTGGTCACTTTTGATAAACCACTTCAGTAGTTACTACCAAATTTTGTAAAGAAAAACTGAGGTTAAGGCTAAGGCTAAGAAAGGTTAAAAAAAAAAAAAAAAAAAAAAAAAATCACACAATGGCTGCATTCTTACCCTGAGATTTTGCCTACAAACAATGTTCTAGCACAGTGGTGTCCTGGTGCCTATTACCAGCAAAAGTTTTGGTTTCACTAAGACGGACACGCCGTCGTTACGGGAGCAAGCGTGGTACTCCCTGTAGAAAAGGGGGCCTTACGTGAAACCAGACAGTTTTACTTTAGTTTGTGCACTGCCCTGTCCCTCCAGTGACACATCTGAATTTCATTTCTCATGTTCTGGGCTCTGGGGAGGGGACATGTGCTGAGACCCCACCTGGAGTCCTGCATCCAGCTCTGGAGCCCTCAGCACAGGACAGACATGGACCTGCTGGAGCAGGTCCAGAGGAGGCCCCAGCAATGATCTGAGGGCTGGAACCCCTCTGCTGTTGAGGAAAGGCTGAGAGTTGGGGCTGTTCAGCCTGGAGAAGACAAGGCTCTGAGGACACCTTAGAGCAGCCTTCCAGCACGTGAAGGGGCCTACAAGGGAGCTGGAGAAGGACTTTTTACAACAGCGTGTAGTGATAGGACAAGGGGTACTGGCTTCAAACTGAAAGAGGGTAGATTTACACTAGATATTAGAAAGAAGTTCTTTATTATGAGGGTGGTGAGGCACTGGAACAGGCTGCGCAGAGAGGCTGTGGATGCCCCCTCCCTCGAAGTGCTCAAGGCCAGGCTGGATGAGGCTTTGAGCAACCTGGTCTAGTGGAAGGTGTCCCTGTCCACGGCAGTGGGGTTGGAACTGGATGATCTATAAGGTCAAACCATTTTATGAGTCTATGAAGTGTGGCAGTTAATAGCAACAAACAGCTCCTTCATGGGTCAGCGTGTGTTAAAAAGGAGCACTCACACTCCAGCGCATGGAAAGTTACTGTCCTGAACCATCACATTCCTTCTGGGGACAGAAAGACTTGAGAGTACCACTCTAAGGCTGGCATCATAACTCGGCTCAGAACAGCCAAAAGAAGGACAGGATGTCAGAAGAGGTCATACCTTGGCTCTTTTTCTGGCGTGTCCGTGACTTGAAGTTCGCCTCTGCGGAGAAAGGAAATAGAAGGCAAAAAGCTGAATCTGAATGTGTTTGCTGAGCAAGCCAGCACAACACTGAGCATGTAAAATGACTCTGAAGAAAATCTCCAGCTGACAGCAAAGGAAGCATGTGCAAACAGGAGAACCTAGAGAACTGTCCTGTCAGGCCCCAGATGGGCAAAAACTGCTTAAACTTCACGTGGATTAGACCCGGTTCCTCTGTTTCTGACAGAACCAGCCCAACTGTGGGACCACACGGCACACAGGTGGAGGTGCACGACACGCTTTTAAGTGGGAAAATCAGAAGTCTTCTACCATTCCTGGGAAATGAAGGGGGTTCTAACACAGTGGATCATGAGAGACACACACTGCTGCTCTGACTTAAGAGACACTGATTAATCTTTTCTCCCTGTCTTCTAAGAAACCTGTTGCCATTCCAAGTTACACCGTGACCAAAGTCAGGCTCTCTCTGAGCAACACCAGTGTCTACCCATGCAGTGGTTGAACAAACCTGGCGCCCGCCACCAGCTTTAAACGCAGAAGCATTCAGCAGATTGTTGAGGGTGGGCATTTCTTCAAGCTCGACACTAAGCCAAAAGCCCAAGTGACACGAAAGCAGAGCAGTAGAAATGAGTCCCAGCACCCTCCAAATGATGCTTGCACAGATTTTCTTTTTTTTTTCCTTGCTGAAATGAAATCCCAAAGCATTCACCTCCTATTTGGGCATTTTTAACAGCACCAAAGCAATGGCCAAGCACCATTCCTGAAACCAAGCTCTCCCTGGGATGCCTTCACTTTACATTAAGTCACTAACTGATCCTTAAGTCAAAAAAAGGAATAAGAGCGAGGTAACAGCCATGGGACTAGAACCTCGGGACTGAGCACAAGTGCTCAGTGCTTTCAGGAGCATGCCAGTCTCATTTTCTCCTGGGTTCAAAGAGGTTTTAAATTATTCCACTCCGAGTAGAACAGATTCAGCTAAAGAGAGCAGCCTGTACACACACAGTCTGTACGGTATAGTGCACCCTTGCGAGGTGGCAGCACAGGTTTAAGCACCTTTCAGAAAGGACAGCAAGTAGCTTGTGTTTGCCAAGTAGAAGCAGAGGGCCCAGACCCGCGAGCTGGTGGAAGCGACTACCCACTTGTCTGCACTTACCTGAGATTCCTGGCGCACGCTGACCTCCTCCCCAACATCCTTCTCCACCTCCTCCTTGCTTGGTGACCTGGATGCATATTTGGTTTTGTTCACAGATTCCTCGACCACCTTCTTTTCAGACTCCTTCATTATTTCCAGAGACTCCTGTGTTGTGTTGCTGTTTGACATCTTCAGAGCCCTGCAACGCAGCAGTGGGCACCTGCCAGAAGACATGACAGAATGGGTAGAAGGGAGTCAGGGGGCGGAAGGAGTTTCTATCTGGAACACAAACTCTTGCACATGTAGGTTGTAACATCCTTGCAACTCATCTTGTGTACAAAGATCCCAAACCAAGCACTCCAGTGACAGCCCACCCACTCATCCCTTGGACGCAGCCCCTTGCAGCCCCTGGCTCCAGCGGACCTTGCAGGAGCTCCATGATTTTCACCAGGACTCTGGAGACTCTAGCAGGGCTGAATAAGTCTCTTGAGATATACAGAGGTCTCCAGTGCAGGCACTCTGCCTGCTAACTTCTTTGATGTGGGAGAGAGACTGATGGTAGTCCTAATGCTAGCAAGTCTCCAGATCCAGGGAATTCAGCAGGTGAAATAAGCAACCAGAGGAGGTGTGCTCTGCCCCAGGACAAATAACAACAACAACAACAACAACATCTGCATTTTTTTCCCCAAATCCAAGCTCAGTCCTTCTTGCAGTGACCCAAATCTTCAGTGAGAGAATAGCCTTGTACCCACGACATTGCTCTGGTTCTTCCTGTGAAATAAGGTAACCCCTGATATCTTCCCTCTAGCTGCTTCTGGTTAGATACTTCAGGAAAAATGGGAGTCAAACAATAATAGTCTGATTACAGATTAAGATGAAAAAACAATGCTCCCTGACAAAGTTGCATTTAATTACTTCCTTTTGATTAGCAAAAACACAGGCAGCCCACAGAGCCCCTGAAACCACCTGTGAATCAGAGCCGAATCTAGACAGGGCAGCAACACACGCCTCAGTCTGCTGACAGTCTTAAACAGGAGCAATGAATGTCACACATCCATTCATCAAATTAAGTGTTAATTCCAAACCAATTTTCTAGAACTGAGAGGTGGGCCTTCTCAGCTAACTCAAAGCAGGCGTCTCTGAGCTCGAGTGAGGACTAAGCCAGCTTATGTAGGACTGCAGAGCGATTCCGGTACTGAGAAACACACTTGTGGAAACCCTGCCTGCACAGAACCCAGTGTTCGTGCTGATGACAGATGAGGAGGCTGGATAAAGGCAGGATAAAAAGCAGCCCCATTGAGAGAAGTTTCCAAAAAGAAAAGGGGAAGCCTAAATTTGAGAAAGGCTCAAACAAAAGGCCTGGGCACTGGAAAACACAGCTGATGTTTAACAACTTGTTTTACTAATTACTTTGGCAGAACGTGGCTGATAAAGAGTCGGATCTCTCAGATATTTATTGACTCTTGGTTGTGCACTGGAACTGCTAATATTCATTAACTAATTCAACCTTTAATTGGTGGGGCTGCTGAACATAAAACATGTATTTGACTCTTACTGCAGCTACTGGAATCAGTTCCCGGTGCAGCGAGTGAGAGCGCAATCAACTGCTTCCAGTTCTCGGGTTTGTAACAAACCTGTCACGACACACAGGGCAGATGCTCTGTTGCACAGGGAAACCCCTGTGGCAGGGCAGCAGCCAGAGAAACCACAGCACCGTGCAGCAAGAGTGCCCGGGAGATGCCAGCACTGCACCGGATCCAAGTGAGAGGATGGGACAGGTCACTTCCTGACAAAAGGAGGAAGCCATGGTCACCCTAGCTTTCCTTCACACCTCTCATCGCCTGTTCTAGACTTAGGATGAACCTTCCCTCAGCAACAAGACACACTGCTGTCAGTTTAGAGTCACAGATGGGAGAACCAGGAAAGGAAAAAGTTACTTAGCCCAAGGCCCGGATGAGTAAGTGGCACCTGGAGGTTCTGTAGGAAATACCCTCATTGACCCCAGAAAATCCATGGAAAAAGGCTGCAGGGAAAGCAAAAAATGCTAGTATGGACAAAGCTGACAGGGCCACGCCATCCCGTATCTGCGCAGGAACCAGTACGTTTCAAAGCAGACACACGTACCTGTGAGATCCATGGGGATGCTCTGGGTTGATACAGGCAAGCGGCCACATCCCAGCACCGTATGAAAACAAGGTCCCTCTCACTAGAGAGAACTGCTGGAAGACCCCAACCACCTCTCACGAGTGTTCACTCTGGAGCAGGAGGGTTACAAACCCCACTGTTAATTCCATAAGCCACTGCCCATGTAGCACACCTGAAAGTGTGCAGATGAGACCACGAGGGGCCAGAGGATCTCTTCTCACCCGAGGGGCAATGTTGAACAAACATAACTGGGCAAGCCCCCCGTGCCTGCTGCAGTGCTGAGCCAGGCTCCTTCAGCCCACATTCGTCACACTGTACCAAGCAGGCTGTCCCACAGCCACACTGCTGGCTCCTGGCAGAAGACAGCTGCCATCAATAGCTTGTTACAGAAAGCAACCAGAGGAGTCTGCTGTTGATGTTAGCCTCGCAAGACGATTCTGCAAACACCTCTCCCTTCTGGCTGCTAATGATTTCCAAGCATGTATGTGGCCTCAAATGCCAGGTGGAGGAGAGGGTGAGAGCACCTCAATCTGCTTCTTGAATGCAACTCAGTGCAAACCCTCGCACCGCATGGATCACTTGCTGCTCCCTAGCCCTTCTCGGCACAGTCCCCCTGGACAGCCTGCAGCAACACTGACCACCCCATCGGCAGGCGTCTCCTGGAGCAGCCCTGCAGGAAGCAGCTTCCCTTCGGAATCACCAGGGCATCCATCCTCCAGCTGCAAGGGTCTGTTCTTCATCCCTGCGGGCTGGGTACCCAGCAGCTGCCAACAGAAACCCCAATCAAGCTTCCAGGTTTCCAGCAAGCAGGCAGCACAGGGCAGTGGAGTCCCCACATGAGGGAGTTGTGCTCTGCTGTGATGCCTCTGACAGGAACTAGGTCAGAAAAGGAAAAAGGAACACTTGCCTGATTTGCACGCCAGTTTCCTTACTGGGAGTCTGGATTACGCAGGGGGTGAAGCTGCTAAACTCTGTCTCCCTCCTCCCCAAAACGTCCCACGCTGTAGGAAACTGCTCCAGCCTTGTGTCCAGGCCAAGCAGCCTGGCTTATAAACAAGCCAGGAATATCTGTAGCACATCAGGGAGGTAGAAGGAGGCACCTGAACAGCACATACAACACTTGGGTACAGGGGGAATTTCTCCACTAAAATAAAGGGGCAGGTTTTGTACAGCTCTTTCTCTTTGCAACAGCCACCTCATACCCAATTTTTACCCCCAAGCCACAGACCTCAGTCAAATCTGGGAAGGGTAGCAGGGTCTTTTCGCATCACACTGCAGTGTAACTTTGGCATAACAAGGGGAGTATCATCAGTTTTCCCTCTCCTCCTCCAGAAAACACGACTCAGAGCCACTGAATTGACATTTGCAGGCTGCCCCCTCCTGATAAAGCTTCCGTCCCTGACAGCAGCCCTCCAGAACACCTCCCTGCACACAAAATTCAAAGAAGGGATGTGCACTTCTAGTGCTTCTCAACAGCGATGCTTCTAAGAGGAGATTTCCTTTCCGTATGAATGAATCAGCCCTGCTCCCCCGGGACAGATGTGGGATGCAGGGAGGGGGTGGCAGATACGATCTGCTGTGACAGAGGCTCGCAGAGAAAGTGGAAGTTCAGAGGACTTGGCGGGGTGGGTGGGACTGAGCTGTGCCTTGCCAGAGAGGTGAAAAGATTACACAGATACAGCATTTGGGAAGCCACAAACTCTGTGTCAGAAAAGAGACACTGGAGCAGCAGAAGGTGGGTGAGCTGCCATGGATTTTTTGGTCTGGGTCGGGAGGCTGGCAAAGTGAGCAGCCCAGTCAAGGCAGCGGCAGTGTGAACGCTTCGCGCATGCTGGCCGAGGGCCAGCTGAAGGGGTAGCCAGGACAGATTTACGTCCTCCCCTTCACCCCAAAGGGGAACACTGAATTCCACCTCTGCTGCCTTCTTGCTACATGCAATTTGCATTTGCCAAGCCACGACAACGCAGGCAGCAGCTGGTCCTGGTGAGGCAGGGAATAAATAACTGCATTTACAGTTAGGATGGATCCAGCAGCAAATCTGGGAAAAGTAGAAAGCCTGCTGCTAAATACACTCTCTTCCTGGCCTTGTTTCTTAGAGTACAGATATGCTCCTGCGAGCTAAATGAGGGTGCAAAGGAGGCATATGGCTGCTTGGCTGTAGCTGCCTACATGCACGCTCCCATGTTGTGACAGGACAGAGGTATCTGAGGTAGCTTGTCTCACCATGCAAGAGAGTTAAGCTACCTCTCAGTTTCCAGGGGGAAGGGAACAAGTGTGAGCGGCCTCCACCTTCTCAGTCCCTGTCCAAGCCATGACCACAGGAGCAAGTCTGCATGCTTACAGGCTTCTTGACCAGGCTTCACAATTTGCTTCAATGACAAGAATCTTGACTCGTTTCCCCTCCATCTTCTCCCTTGGTCATTAACGAGTTATTTTTTGCTTTCTGAGACTCACTCCAAAAGGCATTCAACAGGGCAGAGTAAAAATCTTACCAGACTCAGCCCAGGTGATCAACATTAATAGAACAGTTTTCACTACAAAGGCAGCTTCAGAGCCTCGCTGTTAAGAGGCAACCCAGACATACCCATAACAGCAGCTTTCTCCACCCTCAGGCTGGTTATGAAACGTAAAGCAAGCACACTTAGAAACAAAACACATCCAATTACATGCTAAACAGAGTTAAAATGCTCCAAGGGCTCAGAAATAACCATCCCAAGGCTGGCGATTCACTGGCAGGCAGGACAGTCCCCACCACACTGCTCCAATGGACAAAGTCAGTTCTGAGCCCTGGGTGGGGAACCGGGCAGGAGTAACTGGCCCAGCCCAACGGACATTTGCTGGTGCAACTGGTAATTAAAACGAACAAACCAGCCTGTAAGAGGGAAGAGGGAAAGCAGGGTCGTTTTTCCAGCATCTGAGTGTTTCACCTCACCCCTCTGTGGAAGGCTTGAATATCAGCATCGTGCATCGCGGGGTAAGCGCCTCCCGCAAGGTCAAACGATGATGCTCTCACGAACAACTTGCTCATTGGCTTCCAGGCCGACCAACTGGAATCACAGCTCCATGGCAACAGGCTCTATCACTAGGAGCAACCAGACAAGTTTGGGGGGTGATTTAGATTCCCCCTTCCTCACTCCCCTTCCCGAGCACAGCATATGCTGCAGAAAAAGGTTTTCACAGGAAAAAGTGGAGGCGGCGAGGTGGAGAGCGTGCTGCAAATCCAAGGCATTAAAGCCTCCTCGGTTCTACTGACTAAGGCAGGCAGCGCAGTGCTCCCTCCTGGCACCAAGGGATCTTCAGACAGGCTTTTATCTCCTTTTCTGCCAGGGCACAGCAGCTGGTTAAATTTTTGCTGTATTAAAGTACACCTACTAGATGCAACAAGAGGCTGTAATGAAAGGCTTTGCTAGTAGGACCAACAAAGGCCACACAGCTCCTGAAACATCTCTCTCCTAGGCTCCATTTGGGCTCCCCGTTTGCTCTGCAAAATGCAAACGGCCTGCACCAATACTGCTGGCTGGGGCATCCCCGGGCATCCCATAAAACGTCTGCAGCCTCAGCTTGAAAACAAACAGGTAAAGAGCCTTTTGAGCACACTCCCTCTCCCTCCTGTTGAAGAAAACAGCTCCCTGCCAGAGGTCCCAAGCTCTAGCTGGAATGAGCACCTGCTTCAGTGAGAAAGCCCTGAAAACTTACTCGGAAACACGAGGTACAACTGTCTCAGCCAATGAAGCAATCTCTCCTGAATTCTCTCCTTTGCTTTATTATCAGTTGAAGAGAGGGGTTTAATTTCTCACTACCATACAGTTCCCACAAAACCTAGCACCCCCTGCCCCCCCCAGAAGGCCAGATGTATGACTGCACAGTGCACAGGCTCCCAGTGCTTAGTCATTGCTTTAAATCTTAATCTCCACCCCCACATTACATCAAAGAGGTGAAATTATGATGCAGATAGAAGGGTTTGACTTCAGGTGGAAAGGGGGGAAAATAACCTTATATGAACAAGGAGACAGGAAATGCAGGTGAGAGAGAAAGCCCTCTAAGTTAATTCTGCAAAATATCAGGACACCTCCAACGTGTCCCTCCCAAATAATTCTAGGAAGCCTAAGACAACACCAGTTAAATTGCTTTCGTCCACAGCTGAGGAAAGCTCCACTTCACATTTGCTGAGCAAAGGGCTGCAGCAGCTAAAGGTGCTAATCACTCTCCTGGCTGTTCCCATAACATCTGAGCTGTGAGGCAGGGCTGCTACAAGAGAATCCCTTCAGAGGGACCTATCCCTGCAACTCAGCAGAGGTGCTGCCAGCTTCGTGTTGAGGGGCTTAAGCTCAGGGCTACCAGGCCTCTTCCACCAACCATAACCCCTAGGAAGTGGCCAGGGTCTGCAACAGCCTTGCTGTGGTGGCCATGGTTCGCCTCTGCATCTCTGGCTGAATGTAGCAACTGGAGCCTGGAGAAGACAGGTAATCCTAGAGCTCTTCTTTATTTCAAATACCTTTTAAAAGGCTGTTCACTAGTACAGGTGCAGTCAGCCCTGTTAAATGGCACAAGAGCCAGTAGGTACGATATGGGAAACATCTGAATTATCACCATGGAAGTAGTTCTCAGTTATGTGGTACCTGTATGGGTCTCATTATGTAGAACATCTCAAACCACAAGATAATTTTAGGGGGGAAAAAAAGTAATCAGTTGTTTTGTTACCTCCCTCAGTCAATGTGAGCACTAAAATCAGGATAGGTGTCAACTTGCTATTACTGTACTCCAAGAGTGTGACACAACTGGTGTCAGGACTGCCAAAATCATACCCATGTGATACACAGGAATCAAATATGCCAGAACAATAAAAGTGCATCGGCATCTGAGGAAAGAGAATCAAAGAGATACAACATACTTTGCCTGTGGACTTCTAAAAGCCAAACTTTAATAGTCTGCCCTTTCCACCTGGATGTAACTCCGGGTTTCTGTCCAGGATGCTGCTGTCACAGCTGACTGGCTCCTTGGAAGGCAGCAGGCAGGACACACACCGTAGCACTGGGACCTTTCCAGCACTGCCTCAGGAAGGACGCACCAACGCTGCAGACTCATTGCATCTTCGACAAGTGGCATTCTCAGGAGCAGCCTGCCACCTTCCCAGGGCAGGGTCACTTCCCTTACCTTTGTGAACTACCTGCTCTATCTGGACATCTTAGTTCATCAAAATAACAGGCAGCACCACAGTCCCTGTGCAGGTACAGAAGCAATAAGAATGCAGCAGGGCCTCCCTTGCCAAAGCCTTTGGGACCCCATCATCCTGGGGATGGGTAAACATCTACTTTACTGCAGTCTGAGAGTTGCTACTAAAACAACATATCTTACCCAGACACAATGGAGTAGTTTCCACTGAAAATGAGTATTTCAGCAGAACATAAATCAAAAAAGCACCACTTAAATGAAAACACAAGGCAGAGCTGCTGTTGTGAAGGGAGCATACAGCAGAGGTAATTGCCTGCCACACAGACAAGCTCCAAGCAGGAGGAGGGTTCCACCACACCAGACAATCAGGAAAACACCACTTTAACTCGAGTCATGGTTGCTTTTCATCATCAACATGAGAACAAGGCCCTCATACAGGATGGCAAGAGCAACATCTGGGACTAAGACAGAAACTTCATCGGATCTTGTAAGGTAAGCAACGCAGTGCTCTGAGCATCATGGGGAAGGCAGAAGTCCTTCTAGGAGTGGAAGAGGTCTTCATTCTTCCCTGCAAGGGAAGGAAACAGAAGATGCTGTTGATCCATGTCTGAAACACGAATGTGTCCAGCCACCTACCCAATGCCTCCACGTGCTCTGCAGGGGATTCTGCAGTTTCTGATCTGGTGCCTGTTGTGTTGAGATCCAGCCTCTTGGGGAAGGAAAACCTCACGGTAGAACCCTTTGTGTTTGTCTCAGGATAGAAAAATTCAAAGTAGAACAATTGATTTCTTTCACCCTCCGAACTCCAGATGCTCCCTCTCAAGACAAGTTTTTGCTTCTTGCCCCAAAGGCCACACTGTTCCTTCTGTGCAGCTTTAATTGCTAGCTTTCATATCAGAGATGGCTGAATTTCAGTAGCAAAGGATATAACTTCCATTCATAACACAGCCCTGATCCTTCAGAATAGGAGAAAGTACTAAACAAAGGAAGGATTCCCTGCTACTGTTTAGAATGTATCCCAGCATACCCAGCATGTCCTGCCACCCCTAGGCGTAATGCTCAGAAACACCTTTGCCACGTGAGCCAACACGGAGGGGAGAAGTGACACATCAGTGAAGTAACACAGATTCTGTTCATTTGCCAGGAATACAAAGGTGGCAACGCCCACTGCACCACCCAGTCAGTCGCCATCGCGGAGTCAGCCGAGGGACTCAGGGGCTCACAACCAAAGGAAAACAGCAAAATGGCAAGGAAGAGTAAGCTGGGTTTTTTCCCTACACATGAAAACTGCTGACTGGGTGCAGCAGCAGCAGGAAGAGTTGCCATATGCCTGACAGGAAACTTCAGTGTAGAACTGACCAACGTGTTCAGAGAATCCAGCTTGATTGCCTGCACATCCAGGTCCTTCCTTTCACTCCAAAAGCAGCCTACACGCTACGCAACATCAGAGCTCCCATCTCATTCCTGCTGCAAACAGCTGACACAAAGAAGGCAATCATTGGACTCAGGCGTGCCGGAGATCTCCTGGGGAAGATAATTCAGTTCAGCACCAAAGCCAGAGGTTGTAAAGATCCCCAGATCACACTGAAAGCCTCCTTCCCACCCCAGCTAGGCTTACTGCTTGGCTTTTGATGTATGGTTCCTTTCCATATGCACTGAGAGGAGAAAATGGTGTGTGGAGGGAGGTACCACATGAAGATGCAAGTAAGCAACCATGACAAATCTTTAGAAATCAGTTTAAAATAATGCATCCGTTATTGACTGTTATGGCACCATGCACTGGAATAGCTTTTACGTTCCAAGTAACCTGACAAGAAAAGGAGAATGAAGTTCTGTTTGCAGTGCCTTCTCAACACCGACAGCGGTGCCTCGTCCGTCTCACCATCGAGGCACCTTGACACCAGCTCTCTGCAAGGCAGTTTACCTGCATTTCAAGTCCTCTGGTGCCCTAGCTGGAAACACCAGACTCAACCAGCAACCCAGTACATTCTTCGTTGCTCTACAGCACTTCTGGGTACAAAAATTTCTTAAGCACTTTGAACTGGACGGGTAAGCTTTGCTTAAACCTATTTTGCATGCATGGAAAAGGAGATGCAGAGAATTCCTGATAGTTATTAGATGCCCACAGCTCTACATGCCTCCCAGAAGCTGACAGGTTGGACAGATAGGACAACACTGGGAGAAAGGAACCTACTGCACAGACACCACAGGAGGGTTTGCAAAGAAAGAGTTCAAACGGTACTGAAGAAATTGGGTTTAAACAGTCTTGGGCTTAAAAGTTCTCTTAGCTTGAAGCTCACAGCAATAGCAGCCATCTTCAGTCCTTCTGCTCTCCCCTCTATTAGTCTAAGGGGATATTATTTGTTTGATATTAAACACAAACAAACCAAAACGAAACAGTGATGCTGTTGTTCTTTCTCTTTTATTTTGGGAGCTGCAGTGAAGCCAAGCAAGAACCCTCTCACCCTCTGTTTACAAAATCTGGGGGAGAAAGAAAAAAACACAAAAAACAGCCAATAGTTAAAAAGTGGAAGGATCACAGAAGCCATCAATATAAACAGTTCTTGAGAAGGAAGGGCTTACATTCGGTCCAAACAGCGCTGTAAATTTTTGTGGACAGTTCCTCTGAGGGTCCCTAGACAGCACAGCGGGAGAAAGAAGAGACAAACCTGAGATGAGAATCTCCCCATCGTAGAGTTCCCTTCTCGATCTCACACTGGTTTTCCTTTCCCCATCACGAGCTATTCCTGTATTCATCTGCAAACGAGGGAACCGCTCCCGTGACGTCAAAGCAGTTTCCCAGCAACTATCAATGAGGGCTGTCCACCACTGGGGTTTCCTGAAAAACTAGCAAGGAATTATCACGCATGTCTAGTTCTTTCAGAGAACCCCAAGCAGAACTCCTTTCACCTGAACCCATCCATAATGAAATACCACTTCAGGTGGGAGACACCTGCAGATATGGAGGTGGCAACCAGGTTCAGGAAAAATGCGTGACATCAGAAAGCTCTTGTCCTCTTGCTGGCACCTCTCTTGTGCTGTGCCTGCACCCGTCAGAAGCATAAGCACAAACATGTGGCTGAGAGAGCAAGGTATTTCCCAGCCCAGCTTACCATTCCTGAGCTGACCCGTGCTGGCAAAGCACATCTTCAAACTTTACTAATCAGACCCAAAGCATTCCAGCTCCCAGCAAACCTCCTTAGGAGGAAGGCAAAAAGTAGGGCTGCTATCTATATCCCCCTTTCTGTTTTCAAGGCCAATACTCCTGCTTCTCACCATGCTGGCAGAGGACACGGAGCCACCGGACACACTTAGCCAAGGGGCACACAGTAAACACAAGATATTGTGGCTATTTTCCAGGTGGGATCCAGATATTGATTTGATCACTGAACAAAGAGGGGAGTGATGACTAAAAGAAAAAAAATCAACTTCATCTTTTGGCTGCCAGCTGCAAAAGTTGACCTTGCCAGTGAAGGGGGAGTCTGAAGAGTGGATGAAGTGTTCCCCTTCCCACTTTCCCACAGCCTTCAGCAAGATGAACTCAGCCTTTACCCACTGAAGCGCTCACCATTCTTTGCAGTAGGTGTTGCTACTGTTTGCAGATCCTCGAGCCACAGGTGATGCTTCCAGTTTAAATAAGCATTTTAAAGACACCAAGGGGAAGGAAGCAGGTCTAACACACCTGAACAAAGATCCTGCAGTACAGTAACTGGCTAATAACTCAATCCCAAGAAAACTAGCTTCTAGCTCTAAACATCAAATGAAGGGAGCTTCATCTCCAGTATCTCGCTTTTTAAGCAAGACTGGAAAAAGAACATGCATAAGAAGGAGATAAAGGCAATCCAAACTCCTGATTCCCTAAAAGCAAACCCAATTCAGTGATAGGTTCAAATTAATTTTAAAATGGGGTTAATATACATGTGAACATAGTCCTACTGAACACCAAATTGCGTAAGTTAACCTGAAAATGTCATATAGCACAGCCGATTAACTAGCCAACATTTCTTATCAACTAGCCAGCTCCAAACAAGTAAATCCTTTAAAGCGTAACTCAGTAGAAGAGCAGGGAGTATCTTGTCTTTGCAAAATGAACAGAAAGTACCCGGGAGCAAGCTGCATGAACACCAAGCTAAGACACCAGGACAGCCCAACAGACCGTCACAGGGAACTCCTGAATGACACGGCAGAGCACAGCACGCTTACCGGGGATTCCCCGGTCTCCTGCCGGTGCATCCCCAGCATCACAAGAAGAGGAAAGAGAAAGCTTATCTCATACTCTCGAGTCTTAAATGGGATCACACAGCCACATACGTGTTTTAGTACAGCACCATTTTAAATTAACCCCATCAAGCAGCAGAAATCCTATCATTTACTTACCAGAGACGACTGATGTCAGGTCGCCTTCCCTAAACACTCGCTTGTATTTATACCTATACTGTATTTTGCATGTGGGGGTATGGGGAGAGGAAAAGAGAAGTCTCTGGTCAATCTATCTCAAGCCCAGAATAATTGCAGACTTATTCTAAAAATAAACTCACCGTCTTGGCTTTTCACTCTCAGCAGGTCATCTGTTTCCCAGTTTCAGCGGAGACTTCATTGCCACAACCAGTTCAAGAGGAATTTTGCCAAGATAATATTGCTTCTTAGAAGCCCCCGCCAGCTTTCAACCCTGAATAAAATGCTAGCGATCTTTGCTGCTGCTACAGCAAGCTAATTGCTCTGAAGCAAAGCAGAGCCCAGCTGTTCAGAGGGATGTCATACAGAGCTCTGCCAATAGCCACATGCACACCCCCCTCCTGCTCTCATTCAAATACTTCAGTGGAACTGCCTCCGCACAGCCCGGAGAAGGCTTTAAAGACACAGCATCCTTCGCCTGCCAGGCACTGGAGCAACACAAATGTAAGTGCAGGAGCAAAGCAGAGATACCAGAGTACACATCAGCATCTTCCAGAACAACTCAAGTACCTGGACTACACTTTGCAGAACGCCCTACACGTGCCGAGGTAGGTTACAGGCAGCCTTACCTCACTGCTATCAGTGTTGCCATAATGTTTCCAAGGGGTCAGTTTGTTAATGGTATCACTCCAATTCTTGTTCATTTATTAGTGATTAAATACCAACAGAGATGGGAAACAAGGAACACAAATGGCCCCAGAGAGGTTTTAAACCACTCATTCTCTTGAATTTTCCCCAGAAAGGGGTTTTCCATCCCAGACCTGGTGACTCCACAGGTGCACAGGCTGCGACCAAGTCTCCTCTCCATATACTCAAGCTTACTCCCAAGAGCACAAGGCAGCCTTGCTGAGCATTGTGCACAGGCAGACTCTGTGATGGATCACAAGGACATCCTGTCCATCACTAGGCTCAGAAGTTGCTTCTTGTTGGATTACAGAGATCCTCTGACTGCAGCTCTAAACACTGGTCAACAGCAGGTAGGTGTCATTGCTCTTCTGCGCCAGTGGTTCCTGCTGGGCAGGAGCCCATCGCAGGCAAGGCGCAGCCAGAGCCAAGGAGAGTGCACTCTTGCGCGGCCCGTGCTGACTTCAAACATGATCAGCTCGCTCAGCGGCTGGTCTAAAGACAAAAGCTTTGAAGAGAAAGGAGATGAAGATGAGAAGGCAGATTCAGCCTTGGGGTCAAGGAGATGGAGAGGCTGAAGCAAGACAGTTGCAAAAAGGTTGAGATGCACAACTTTAACTGACAGCATCCACTGCAAACAGCACAGTGCTGTGCTGGTAAAAACTCTTCTTCGGGACTTGCTTTACCACTTTTGCTAAGTTAATACAGTTTCTTCTAAACGATCTCCTGCTACAGCCAAAGAAACAGTCCAATATATCTCCGAAGAAGTCAGAAGACAGACAACAGAAACCTGATACATTTCAGCTCCATGACAAACTGAGGTTCAAGCTGGTAAAGCAGCGCTGCTCTACAAAGGACTTAAGTTTAAATGTATGCATGAACTTTTGTCTTAACCTGCTCCAAAGCCTTCCGAATCAAGCCTGTCATGCCCACGCAGAAAGCAGGTGAGTGCTCCTGGCCAGCTGTCGTTCTCCTCCTGCTGAAACTGCTGTGTTCTGGCTGCAGTAACAGCTCCTTGGTTCTGCCGGCAGCAACATTGACATTTGAAGAGGGGGTCCGATGGCTAGAGAACCAGAGAGAAAGCAACGACAGAGGGACAAGACAGACGGGGCAATAAGACAAATTCACTTGTAATGCTCTACCAGTGTTTTCAAGCGGAGGGCCACAATTAATCGACCCCCACATAGGCTGAATGCAAAAGGCTTCATGGATGTTACAGGAGATTTCCGCAGCAGAAGGTACAAGGAAGACAGATCCAAAGTATTCAAGTTCCTTTTATGCCTCCTATTTCTGGCCACTTTGAGCTCTTTCCTCCCAGCTCTGCAAAGAACTGTGAAAATTAGGGTGCCTGCCCAAGGAAGCTGAACCACGATCTCCCAAGCTCTTTGAGAAAGTCACCACTGACTGAGCACTGCAAGCTTGTGGGATGATGGCCTTCAGCTGAGCTCATGGGCTCAGCTATGACACAGCAAGCCCTGAGCAGCAGCAAGTGACTGCATCTGCCAAGGCTCTGTGGACTGCTCAGCAGGAAGTCACTCTGGACACCGGTGTCGCGCCGACAAAGCATGAGCTGAGAGTGGCAGCTGAATCCAGCAAAGCTGCAAGAGTCAGAATGAGCAGATTAACAACTCTGCATCAGGGGTTTCCCCTCTTTTTAACTCCTCTATTGTGGGTTTGTTTATTCCTGTCACACAGTACCCAGGTAGGCCCCTGGAGTTTCAAACATGGAGTTCTGAGCCCTGAAGAAGCTCTGGCAGCTACTTTACAAATGAAGCAGCAACAGAAAGCGACAGAAGAGTCCAGGTCCAGGAGCAGGGCTCCAGCATGCCTCGCCCAGGCCAGCGATCTTTGCTCCACATAGGCAGAGCCTCAAAATCTCCACAAAGCCCAGTGAAACTAATGGAGCTTTCTTTTGCTAAGGAGCAGCGGTGGTCTGCTGCATTTCAACTCAGGATCATTAAGGACAGTTGCTGGCACCTTCTACTCTGGAGCCTGGCAGTGGCAAGATTCCTACTACACAAGGAGGGAACTTCAGACGCTGTTCCTCCCTTCTGCTAGGCCTTCCTGTTTGCAAAGACGCCCAGCTGGCAGAGCATGTTAAGGAACCAAGAACATATAATCAGCTTAGGACCCTCTGTTAAAACCCTACTGTCAGTTTTTCACATCGACATTAAAGCAGAAAAGAAAAGAAACTCCTTCATAACCTAAGCCTGCAAACCTGATCTCTAGCACTTAGACACCTGGCAGACGGCTCAGGAAGGACAGATTTCTGAGCAAGAAAGCCTTCCAGCCCTAGGACACAAGCACCTGTCCGAGACAGCACAGATGCCGCTCCTGCAGGCGTGTCCAGCTCTTTCAAAAAAAAATTGCCCATTATCACTATAAACCGGCAGCATTTCATCTTCACGAAGCACGTGTGTGTGAGAGGATTTCCTAAGCTGCATCCTTCTCCTTGGACAGGGAGACAGTAAATCCCGGGTGGGAGGAGGCGGAGGGGTGGGTCAGCCCCACCAGCAGCCTGACAAAGCCCTGCAGAGAGGGCTCCTGCCTTTCCCACCCGAGCGCCATTTGTTTGGGTATCACACGTGTGCGTGTGCACATGCACGCGTGTGTATGCACACAATGCAACCAGGTCAGTGAAAGCACGGCATAGAAAAGGCGCAGCAGTACTAGGTATTGTCTGTGCTCCCAGCTTGCAGGGAAGCTGCTGATGCCTAACAGTAATATTGCAGAGCAAACAAAGGAAAAAAAGCAACGAGTATGCTCCCTCCCTCCCTGGCAGCCAGGTATCAAATGAGCCTGGGCTCTAACTTGCCAGCCCAGCTTCTGCAGAGGTAAGACATGTCAATTAGCTAGTGGACATAATGCCATCAGAAAGCAGGGGGGGAAGTCAAGACTTGTGACACCAAACTGGCAGGATGGCACTGGTGCAAACCCCCCCCCCCAGCCCAGGACTGGGCTCCCCCATGCGACAGACAGGTACTGGGCTGCCTGCATAGGGCACCGACAGTGCCCGGAAAGGGAGCCCTGCCAGTGGAATTAAACGCCTTATGCACCCAGACCAGAAAACTCCTTCTCCCCTTAGAAATGCAGAAAAACCACTCCAACAAAAGGGCCTGTGACAGCCTCCTCATTGCAGGCATGTCAAACACCAGCGCTCCCAGTTCTGCCAGCCTCAGCCACCACAGCACCACGAGTACGAAGGAGCGAAAGCAATCCTCAAGCAGCTAGAGAACTGCATCGTGGGCTGCTCTTTGGGCTGGACCTGGCCTTGCTCATTGCATCCAGCACCAAGCTGCAAGCTGTCATTAATTACTAAAGTGAAGGTTAAAGGTAGAAACACACTTGCCAGACAGCATGTACTTCCAAGGACATGAAGAGCATGCAGACTGCAGGAGAGGTATGGAGACCTGGCTGCCCGATGTGACTCAACTTCAGGGTGCTGCCAGAAATACACCAAGCACCTGAGCAGCCAAGGGATCAGCTTGGACAGCGAACGCTCTTAGGCAGATACTATAACAACCACCACACATAGCAAGTCAAAGATCCTTCCAAGTCCTCCAGGCCACAGGCTTGTTTTGATTTGCAGGAGTGTACGCAGCAGAAATACTTCTTTGTGTTCAAAGTCAGGAAGTTGGGAAGATGAGAACTGCAGCACATTGCTGCTGGGAGCTACCCACTCTACCATGTCCTGTGAAAACTGCTTCATGAATACCCAGAACAGGCACCCATGGAAAAGCTGAAAGCTGAAGACCAGCAGAATCCCCAGAGCTGGGGCTGATGGAAGGATGTCCTGGTCTCACTCGTCCTTTTCCATCGGGCACACAAATGGAACAGAGGGAGAACAGTCAGGATTCCTCACTGAGACTATGACCAGCCGAAAGATCTCCCCACTTCAGTCCTACAACCAGCATGTTTTTCTTACCAGGCCCCAGGTCTCCTCAGAAGAGGCCACAATAAAGGCACAAAGGGCAGACTGAAGGGGGGACAAAAGTACCTGCACAGGGGAGACTCCACTCTCAAAAGTCACACGTCGGAGTTGTGAGGAGGATGACATTCTGAGAAGGCCAGAGAAACCCAGGCCATCAATAACTCTGTCTCAGTGGCTTCTACTACCAAGAGAAAGACAAACTTGGCTTATGCCCAAAGAAGCAAGATCAGCCCCTTCTGGCCTCAGCTTATCCTGCTGCTGGGAATCCATGTCACTCCAAGTGCTGCATGACCACACACAAAATAAAGGCACCTGCTAGTCTGACATACCCAGGACCTAAAACCAATGTGAAGACAGAGGTGGGGCTCCCGAAACTAAGAGAAATGATACAAGAATCCTTGAAGAAGCTTCCCTGGCCTAAGAGAGAATTTGGAAATTAGATCGTAAGGCAGAATTCATGCTTCACTTCGGAGCCTAGCAGGAAAAAAAAAAAAGCACACTGCCCTAGATCCTAGATCTGGGTTTCATTGGGCTAAAGCATTTAGCTTCACAGTAACCATAGCTGCATTTTGACAGCACGCTGCAGAACATCACACTGGTCGGCTGCTCAAAGCCAGTGCTCATCGCAAGCTGCATCTACTGCACTTCAGCATTTAAAAACGTGCACTGACTGCCCTGTCCCTTGCTCACCTGTTACTGCGACCACCTCGCCCTCTAAATCCTGCCCTCCTTCAGCCCTCCCCTCACTTTCTGCCAAGGACATCAAGGCACAGTAAACCTCACATCCCTAATGAGTCAGCACACAGGAAAGTACATACTTGCTCCAGGCCAGCAAGACATTCCCAGTGTGGGAGCTGAACATGGCACCGAGCTGCTTTTCTCGCTGCAGACGGCTCTGGACTGACTCTGCAACAGGAGGCAGGCAGGCAGGGCTGCTGCCTCTGCTCTCCCTGGCACCACCCCCAGCAGCAAAGCAAGAGGGCAGCTCTGCTCCAGCCAGACCCTTCCCTCCTCCCGTCTGACTGCAAGGGCAGCGGTCTCCCCAGCTCCGCTAGGAAGAAAGTCCAGAAGCAGCAGGGATGCAGAGTAGTTAAAATCCAGCAGTGCAGAGGGGCAAAACAAATGCAAAAGACTACAGGAGAGTCAGAAGAAGAGGGGAAAAAAAGAAAGGGATGGCAGGAGAAAAATATAAAGGCTGAGAGACACTCAAGGAAGAAAGGGGAAGGGGCAAGTTTAGTGAGTAGCCGGAAAAACCTCTCAGAGATGAAGCATCTTGCCCGTCTGCTCCTTCCAAAGGCTGTGCTGCCACCCCTGATGGATCAGGGTGCATGCACTGGACACGGCAGGGAGCAACAGAAAAGGGTTTTAAATTCAAAAGAAATTACCATTTTCTGTTAAGTAAAAATTAAACACCCACCCCCTCACACACACTAAGGAGCTTTGAGTCAGCCTCAGCCATGCCCACAGTCTCTGACACTGTCTTCTCTGCACCTTCTTCCTAGGCTGAAGCCAGTCTCCAGGCAGTGACAAAGAATTTTTATATTCTTCTTTAAAAAGGGACCTTCCATTCAAATCCGGCTCAGCTGAGGATGTGTTATCATGGCAACCATCCCGTCCCTGTCTGCCCCAGCGCGGAGAGCATCAAACACACACGGAGCTGAACGATCCTGCACTGGCACAGGCTGCGACCAAGACCCTCCGCGCCCTCCAGCCCCTCCCCGAGCCGAGGCCAGTGCGATTTGACACGAACCAAATCCGTCAGTGGCTCAAGACAGACACGTGGGCAGTAATGAGCAGTGGAAAAAACGTAGCACACTCCATTCAGTTCCAAACACCGATAAATAATTCAGGAAGAGAAATGCCGCAATACAGAGCGCAGCACGGTTTAAAAATAGAACATGCGCCGACGGCAGAGGAACGGAGGGGAAGGAGAGAGAAGCAGAGAGAGGTAGCACGAGCTAAGGCATGTCTGTCAACACACTGGGCAGCTCGCGGATGCTGCAGTAACCTAGCTCTACATATTGATCTCAGCAGATGTTTATTTGCTTACCCTTTAAACTGGGGACCCACAATAATTATTATTAACATGACAACGGCAGCCAGGGCTCTCCCGTCTGTATCAGAGCCCTGCAGCAAGGCATACACCCCCAAGAAGACACACAGCTTCGTGCTGAAGAGCTTGCAGGAGGTACATGGGTGGGAGCGCGCTCAGGCAGTGCGGACCTGCCCCCCCTCCCTGCCAGTGCGGAAGCAGCTCTGCAGCAGTGCGGGCATCAGCTGCCCGTGTCCAGGGTCACGTACAGTCCATTACCTGCGTGTCCTGCTCGCACGGGGAGCACACACAAAGCTCAAATAATGGAAGTTGAGCTTTGAGAACTTACTTGGGCTATCTGTTTTCCACTGGGGGGTGAAGGTGAAACAAGAACCAACTGTTTCTAATGGCAAAGTTAGAGCCTTTATCTCTATTCAGCTGTTCTCTTCTAAATCCAGCTCCTTTAAATTCAGACACTTCCACTCATCATCAGCAACATCAGTTGCTGGCCAACTGTCCCAACATTTATATCCCACAAAATATACGTAATATAGAGAAATATGTAAATATACTATACAAACATCACCACCACCACCCCCAGTTAGGCAACAAGCACAAACTGGTCAGAAAACTGTTCTCTCTGGATTCCATTGCCCTTCCTGTATTAATAACTGCAAGGTAAAAACTAACAAACAAACTTCTTGCTAACCCAAAATATTCAACTGAACAAGTCCGTAATACAGGTGTCACCTGTATTTTCGTGGTGGGAATTAGGACATGGCAGAAGTGATGTCAGTAAGGTCAGAAAGGCCATTACCAGATCCAAGAGCTCCCCTTTCAAGCTGCAGAGCCTGCCACATTTCACATTTACTGTTCATTACAAAGCAGCCTTGGTCACAGGTACAGGCCCTTTATCCCAGTTTGCCACTGGGCGGCTCTAAAGGAAAGGATGGTCTTCCCAGGTTTTGCAGAACCTGTGAAAAATACTTCAACAGATGGATGCTTTTTTTCCCCTCCTCACAGTTTCAAAAAATAACACCAGAAAGACACCAATCTCTCCTTGCTTTCTTGTGAAGAATAACTGTTTCACAAGTACTTGTAAGACAGGAAACTGCCGCTAATAAGAATATACAGAGTAAATTTTTTACAAGGAAAAATAAAATACTATCATGTACAGTCAATTCAAAACCTAATAAATCTGTACACAGAAGCAGCTTCCCATAAATATTCTTGTTTTCCCTCAAATACAGAAAATATTGAAGACGTGAGGGAATAAAAGCAATAAAAGTAGTAAAAGGCCACTAAGAGGAAGTTCGACAGACAGACCTGATGCCTGCTTGTAAGGAATCTCAGTCTTACAGAGGAGATCATAAACAAGTGGCTTCTTTGGTTTCAGCAAAGATCTCCCAGGATGTATTTTGTCCTAAATTTAAGTGAAGGTGAACAAAACTGTGTAACTCGACCTTAATCACTGGAGCACTGCAAGGCAACATCCATCTCCTTCTCTGAAGGGCAATTTTAATGAAAATCTTGCCTAAAACTGAGTATGTTGCCTTCCTGCGTTTTCATGTGGTCCCTGTTACCTTACTCAATTACCAACATAGTTTTAACTACACGGTTGCATTTCACCTGAAGTGTGAACTGTTGCTCAGAAGATGCTGAAAAGAAGCTCTGCAGGGAGACAAAGAAGAAACACAAACTTGAGCTACAGCTGACAAGCCCATGCTTCAATCAATCAGGTTCTCCATGAGGAGGCCCGCACCTGAGAGAGCTGAGAGGCAGAAGGAGCACGGGGCATCTTGCAAAGCCTCCTGCCTACTTCAGCTGCCGGCAGCCAGGAAGAGCCAGCGTCACTGCAGAACATACACCTGCATTTAGAAAGCAAACCCACAACTGCCATATTAGGTCTAATTTTAGGATTTTCCCTGCCTTGCCTCAAAGTTGAGGCTTTCATGGTGCTATTTATAATAGAATAGAATCATTAAGGTTGGAAAAGATGTCTAAGATTGTCAACTCCAACCGTCAACCCAACACCACCATGCCTGCTAAACCATGTCCTCAAGTGCCACATTTTTTGAACACCTCCAGGCATGGTGACTCCACCACTTCCCTGGGCAGCCTGTTCCAATGCTTGACCACTCTTTCAGTAAAGAAATTCTTCCTAACATCCAAGCTAAACCTCCCCTGACACAACCTGAGGCCATTTCCTCTTGTCTTATCACTAGTTACTTGTGTCAAGAGACCAAAATTCACCTCACCACAACCTCCCTTCAGGTAGTTGTAGAGAGCCATGAGGTCTCCCCTCAGCCTCCTCTTCTCCAGACTAAACAATCCCAGTTCCCTCAGCCACTCCTCATAAAACTTGCTCTCCGGACCCTTCATCAGCTTCGTTGCCCTTCTCTGGACACTCTCCAGCAACTCAGTGTCCTTCTTGTACTAAGGGGCCCAAAACTGAGCACAGCACTCGAGGTGCAGCCTCACCAGTGCGAGTACAGGGGCACGATCATTTCCCTGCTCCTGCTGGCCACACCATTCCTGATCCAAGCCAGGACGCCGCTGGCCTGCTTGGCCACCTGGGCACACTGCTGGCTCAGGTTCAGGCAGCTGTCGACCAACACCCCAGGTCCTCTTCTGCCGGGCAGCTTTCCAGCCACTCTTCCCCAAGCCTGGAGCGTTGCATGGGGTTGTTGTGACCCAAGGGCAGGACCCAGCACTTGGCCTTATTTAACCTCATACAATTGACCTCGGACCATTGATCCAGCCTGTCGAGAACCCTCTGCAGAGCCTTTCTACCCTCGAGCAGATCAACATTCCTGCCTAATTTGGTGTCATCTGCAAACTCACTGAGGAAGCACTCAATCCCCTCATCCAGATCATAGAGATATTAAACAAGACTGGCCCCAAAACTGAGCCTCGGGGAACACTGCTTGTGACTGGCTGCCAACTGGATTTAACTCCGCTCACCACAACTCTCTGGGTTCAGCCATCCAGCCACTTTTTTACCCAGCAAAGAGTACACCTGTCGAAGCCACGAGCCACCTGCTTCTCCAGGAGAATGCTGTGGGAGACACTATCAAAGGCCTTACTAAAGTCCAGGCAGATAACATCCACAGCCTTTCCCTCATCCCCTAGGCAGGTCAGCTGGTCATAAAAGGAGACCAGGTTGGTCAAGCAGGACCTGCCTTTCATGAACCCAGGCAGGCTGGGCCTGATCCCCTGGTTGTCCTGCACATGCCTGGTGAGCGCACTCAAGATGAACCGCTCCACAACCTTCCCTGGTACCAAGGGCAGGCTGACAGGCCTGTAGTTCCCGGGATCCTCCTTCCTGTAGAGGGGTGTCACATTGGCAAGCCTCCAGTCATCTGGGACCGCCCCTGTTAACCAGGACTGCTGATAAATGATGGAGAGTGGCCTGGCCAGCTCCTCCACCAGCTCCCTGGGTACTCTCAGGTGGATCCCACCTGGGCAAATAGACTTGGGAGTGTCCAGGTGGCATAGCAGGTCATCAACTGCTTCCTCCTGGATTACGGGGGGTTTGTTTTGCTCTCCATCCCTGTCTTCCAGCTCAGGGGGCTGAATACCCTGGGAATAACTAGTCTAACTATTAAAGACTGAGGCAAAGAGGTCAGTAAGTTCCTCAGCCTTTTCCTCATCATTGGTGGCTATGTTCCCTGCGTATACAATAAAGGATGGAGATTCTCCTTGGCTCTCTTTTTGTTATTAATGTATTTGTAAAAACAATTTACATGTTACCCCAGGCAGGGGTCACACACTGGCTGGTGTCAGTGTGTTACTGGACACTGAGCAAACAGAACTTGCGCGCCTGGCACCGAGCGGCCATGAGTTATCCACGGAGTGGGTGATGCTGTCTTACAGCCAGCTGCTATTTCTGGAAAACACATAATATTACTTTAAAGTACTAAAGGAAGACGTAAAGAAAGTAGTCCAACCACTGTCTTGGAACCTAGTAATTTTATATACATTATCAGAATTGCAGTTATGAGAAGAATAAATCTCCCAACAGCCTCAGAATTTCTAATTTCAAAGCTTTGTACATTCAAATATTGAGAAGCTCATAATGGGCACCTGAAGTTAATACCATGTACAATGGGCTTTCAGACCTTACAAAGCCATTTATGCCTCAGCCCTTGATTAGGGTATTGGTTGTTCGAGGTCACAGCAGGTAGCAACTTCTCCTCCCAGCCCTCCTCCTACACCCCCAATGGAGAATTTTCCTGGATTACTTTTAGCCACCAGTATTGCTCAAGGGTTTCTCTCTGCAATACCTAATCATGCTATTCTTGAACAAGTTGGTACAAAGATGCCAAAAATCACTCTGCACTTAATTAGTCCATTGGATACAAACCTAAAAGTATAGCGAGTAAGCTAAAGAAACAGACTGTGGTTTACCAAGGCAGAGGGCATGGCAGCACTACAGATTCAGTTCTGGGAAATTTTTAACCCCAGGCATATGATACGCCTGCATCAAAGACTCCTTAGCCAAGGTTGCCTCGATCAGCTGCGGACATGCTGTTATCAGGATACTTGGGTGGGGAGAATAAAACTTAAAAAGCTAAGAAAATAATCAAGGCTTATACAATTGTCCTGACCTAATTTGTGTGCATCTCTTACTTGACCAACTAACACTGCAACACAGCAGCGCCTGCGAGGGTACTCTGACAGAACAGTTAAAAAACCTCAAAAAAAAGCCTTCCGATAACAACCAGATAAAGAGAACCTACTAATGCTCCCACTTGTGGCAAGACAGAACCGTGAGATCCACCCTTCGCACAGAATCCATCCACAAGACATTCATTGATCTTTAAGAAACCAGGCTCACCAGTTCTGCTGCTCACTGAACAGTTAATTTATTCATATAATTTTGTTGGTACCACCCTCAGCACAGAGTCAGTTATAGGCCAGAGGTTTCATTATCTAAGTAGCTTGTTCCCACAAGCAAGAGCTGCATCAGATGAAGCCCATTTGTACGAATACAAACCCAGCATCAGGCAAGAGGGCAGAATCGCTTTCACTGTACCAGTACTGCAGTTACACTGCTTAGGATGCTAAAATCCCACAGACACATCACGTGGGAAAGCTGAGATTTTTACTGGTACCACTTTCCCAGTTTTGGGGAGCTATGCGCTGGCAAGACCACGTCTGAAATGCACTCACAGAGGGTTTCACATACACCCAGCCAGCGTCAACGAGGTAGACGGCTTCTGTAAACTCCATGTCCCTGTTTAAATGAAGCCAAAAAATCTCAGTCCCAGCCTCATTCGAAACTGATCTGGGGAGACGTGGGGAAGGGCAGCCACGCTGGTTCTGGGCTGCTGTCATTTTACAGGGAGAAAGCAGCAACTGCACCCAGCTGTGGAAGCTGAACACAAGCACCTCTTTGCACTGTCCCCATGTTCTGGATCCTCTTCTCTTTTCTGTCCATGCTATCCCCTTCCCCTCCCAAGGTCAAATCACAACAGAAGGATTAGCCTCAAAGCACCCATTCATTTTGGTTTGGACATGGGGAAGCAGGCAGGACAGGATCCTATTTCCTAATAGACAGCATGCCTAAAACCTCCCCAAAGAGGTCAGCTTCTGAGATACAGCAAACACCTGTAATAAAGTGGCTCTTGTGTCTAAATTCAGCTCAGAAGACATTAGTTTCTCAAAGAAAAGGATGTCAAAGCAATATAAAAACGTTAAAACTTCATTAAAAAAACACAAGCGAGCTGCTACAAAGAGTAGGCTGCATCTGCCCACACTCAATAATCCTCACTGAAATTCACTGGGAGGCAGCAGTGACTCAGCCTGCAGTACACAAAGACAGCTTGTGCTCCCAATACATAATGAAACTGGGCTTTATACAAAATCATAAATCTGCATGCGCTCCATTGACAACACACACGCAGGGGAATCCCAGCACTGACAGACAGGCAAGGAATCAGCAGCCCTTCCTCTTGCTGCTGCCCAGACTCAGACACTGAAACGTCTCTGCAGAAGCACACCTCACCTTTGCTTCAACCTGGGAAGTAGGTCATGTTGTTTCCCAGCTGGGTTTACTAGGACTCAGAAATACAAAGCAGGTTCAAAAAAAGATGGAGGAGAGTGTGACTTATTTGAAGCAGGAGGGAAACTTACTCTGGTCCTCAACTACATCCCACTATCCTTTCAAACATCACCTCCATCTCTTAAAAAAACCAACAAGGGGGGGGGGGGGGGAAGAGAGAGAGAAATCTCTGCATGGTTTTATTAAAATGCTCCATTGTGTGAATGGATTAATCACACTTCCAGCAAAAACTTTAAGGTATACAATCCCTGCAGTTCACCTCCTGCCCAACAGCCACAAGAAACACGGGGCTTTCTTACAGATTGTACTGTTTGCTCCCGTACACATGCTGTCGTATCACTGAAAAAACCACGTTTCTCAGAGACACTTTCTGTGCTGGCCTCCAGAAGGACTCCTTCATTCAGCCACCCTCAACCTTTTTCTGCGTCCAGCTCTGGAATCCTCAGCACAGGAAAGACATGGACCTGTTGGAGCTGGGCCAGAGGAGGCCACAAAAATGATCCAAGGGCTGGAACACCTCTCCTGTGGAAAAGCTGAGGGAGTTGGGGAGAAGAGAAGGCTCTGGGGAGACCATATAGCAGCATTCCAGTACTCAAAGGGGGAATTATAAGAAAGATGGGGACAGGCTTTTTAGCAGGGCCTGTTCTGATAGGACAAGGGATAATGGTTTGAAACTAAAAGAGAGGAGATTTAGATTAGAGACGACGAAGAAATCTTTTACAATGAGGGTGGTGAAACACTGGAACAGGCTGCCCAGAGAGGTGGCAGATGCTCCATCCACGGAAACATTCAAGGTCAGGTTGGACGGGGCTCTGAGCAACCTGACCTGGTTGAAGAGGTCCCTGCTCATTACAGGGGAATCAGACTAGCTGACATTTCAAGGTCCCTTCCAACCCAAACTATTCTATGATTCTATGATCTATGTCCCTCCTCCAGCTTATTTTGTCCACTGCTGTTCCATGTTCTGCCTGTACTTCCCGGCATTACATTTCTCCAAATGAATATACGTGAGAAGATGTATGAAGTGATGGGCATAATCCTGTAACATCTAGAGCAGTGACAGGGTCTGTGCACGTGCTCACCGTGGGTAGTCATTTCGGTTATAGTTTTCCAAAAGCATTCACATTTAGGCCAAATTAACAACAGCCTTCCAGCACTCAGTGATTGACAAGGGCAGCCAGTGGAACTCCCCAAAAGTTTTCAAGAAGATTCAGAGTCAGACACCTGCTACCTGCCGGAGGATCTCCGAGGTCTCTGTTTCCAAGTGAGGCCAAGGTGCCAAACTCAAATTCAGCATCAACTGAAACTGGGTTTGGGATGCTTTTGATGATGTTACCCATTAACAGAAAATTTTGGTTTCCATTAACAGACATACACGCCGTCTGACTCACAACTAGGCATCCTCTGCTTACATTTCCCCTTTCTTTGCATGATCTCAAAGCTTCCCTCCCCTACTCCCAAGGCAATTTCTCCTAGAGTAGAAACATTTTGTTGCACACGTTGTTCATACTGCCAAAATGTCATGGCCACACACTGAACAAAGCCTAGGATACAGACTCCCATGTCCTTTCCAACTAGCAATATTCCTCCATTTTATAAAGAGACAATAATAATCAAATCAATAAGCTGACAAAAAAGGGCAGAAAGTTAAAGTGCTAAAATCAAAACACACACTGACAGCCAATCTCATGTGTTCAGAAGGCCACCGGGATTGCCCAGAGGTCTCTCAGCAGCACAGCTTCACACCTACTCACAGACAGGGATGGGAAGGCAGGAAGGTCCAAGCTGTAAAGTTCTTGTGACATGATTCAGAAGGAAGACATTACATGGAGCCATCCATTCGACCTCTCTTGTGAAACCAAGCTGCTCGGAAGCTTGCATTGAGAACAGACACATACATTGTTCTGCTTTTGTGTTGAACTTGGGATTTAATAAAGCCAGCTGGGCAGCAGACATGAGCTTGTCAGAGGCTACCTCTCTCTATTGCTTGGGGAGACTGGATAGTATTTGCCTTGACTCTCACTAAAGTTTCCAGAGATGTGTTTCTACTTGGGCTACACTTCTGGAAGCAGCTGAAAAGCATGCAGTTCATTTAGCTATCTGCACTTTCACGTTGCCAGGCAGCTAACTTCTGAGTGATCCTAAAGCAGCTATCCAGAAAGAAAAAATAAACAGGATATACACTAGATCGACGGATCTAGGCATTAGTGAACCAAATCACAAGACTCTTCAGGCACTTGGCCAGGTCTCTGCAATGGTGCCAGAGTGGGTGGGGAAAGCAACAGTGTTTGGGACACTACCTAGCATGGTTCCATAACGCCGGGTGAGCAGCAGCATCTCTTTTGCCAGCACTTTCTCACATTAAGCAATTCAAATGTATTTTCAGTGCCTAATGACTGCTGAACACAGGGGTGACCGTAAGCCTCTTCGCTGCTTTTCCATAGAGTCATCACGCTTGGGGTTCAGAGCTGGGGCATCTTAATGGACACAGATACAAAGCAAAACTTCTTGCTAGAGGAAGTTAATAGACGGCACTAATTACCTCTAATTCACAGTCAAATCATCCCACAGATAAGCCAAAGAACCAACTTTAGGCACTAAGAAAAAAAAAAAAAAGAAACACATTGCAAACACCCTTTTCACCTTACCTAAAGTGCTGGGAAGGGTCAGCTAGAATTAAAGATGAATGCATTGACACAAACCTGGCTGCTTGCTGGAAACAGAGTCCACCTGGTCACCAACTCTCTTTTTGTATTCCATTGCAAAGAGGAAGGTACCCCACAAATTATATCAGCTTTAAGCTTCTTTCCATCACCAAGCATTCTCCAGAGCAATGTTCTATAGCAGGAGTGAGGAGACCATGTCAATACCAGCTGGAGGTGCTGAGATATTGCATCCATCTGTGAAGTCCATCAAAACAAACTGCATCCAAGCACGAAGCACCTAGATATCCAGGGCTTTCAGCACCTCTGCAACAAACCACAAACTTACAGCAACAAAATAATCTAATCATTCCAAACAGCTAGCATTAAATTCCAGAAATCTGCACTTTAAAAACCAGCAATGGTCACGTAAAAAAAGAAGCCACTAGAGAGGCAAAGTCAGCCTTTCAATCACATCTAACACCAGGAAGAGATGACCTTGATAACAGTTCATTGAGGCAGAGGTGGTGACTGCAGGTCAGGGCTCGGGGCACCTTTCAAGCCCAGTCACTCCCATGCCATGCCACAAGCTCCTTAACGGTACGAAAGCATTGCTTACACCTCATGGATTCCCAGGGCAACTGCTGTTCCTAAGGAACTGAGATCCGTAGATGAAAGAAACTAGGAGAAAGACAATGTGTTATTATTAGAAGAAACTGGTATTGACATAAGCTGAAAACCGCACTCAAAAACAAAACTATTCTACCTGTTCAAGGCTGATGCTTTAGCCCCAGTTAGTGAGACGCAAATATAGCACCAAGTGCCATCTTCACTTGCCACAGACCCAGAAGCATTAATCAGCATTGCCCCTCATTTCTCTGACCTCTCCAAGTCTTTGAAATACACTACCACCTACAGCCACAGCTGTAGGCACTTCCAAAATACATAACAAAAAAGATTCAGACAAGGTAAACGTTAAATTCACTTGGCCCACATGGCTTATTTCCTCCCAACATCACACTTCCCTGCCAGGGATATGTCAACAAGCAGAGAGAGACAAACGTCTTCTGCCTTTTATTTGCCTTAGGGGCTTAAGAACAAGATACAAGTTTTCTGACCCTGCAGTCATGGTGAGCGGTTCATCACAATGTCAACAGGCATCCAGTCATTTTGATGCGGGTTTCAGTCTATGCTGGGGCCTTTGCATCAGGCCACAAAAGTAGTTTGTGAAGAATTTAAGGCAAGAAACACAATTTGGCACAGGCACGCAGAGGAAGTACCAGAGGCACAGAACACTGGCAAGATCATTTTCCTAAGAGCTTATCTTTAGCCAAATAACAGCCCATTGAAAAGTCTTCAGTACTCAGGGGCCAAGATGCAAGTCCTGCCTCTCGCTGCACCATTACACCGGCCTTCCTGCTTTGAATTACTCCGAAAACAGCAGCTTGCTGAGCGACACCAAAACCTGCTGTACTTGTAGTGATTTAGGTGGGGGGGGAAGGCAGCTCCAAAACCTGTTCTGAAAGTTCTGATACGTATCCTTCTCTATAGCCTCTTTGTCAGCCACCTCCTCCTTAAAAATAAATTAAAAAAAAAAAATCAAGTTCTTAAAATGAGTACTGACCTACCTAAGTTTAATAGTAAACAACATAATGAGATGAAGTACACTGCATACATGCACACACACACGCGCAAACATCGGTGCTGGGACTACCTGCATGCATTCTTCACCCTTTTCATACAACTCTGCCCATTTTGGCATGTAAGCATTCTCTGTTCCTCCAACTGATTCTACGCAGGAACTATGCAATGACAAAATTACTTATAGTTAACATTTCTCCAATACTCTAATTCTTTTCTTCACCCATCAGTATCCATGATACGAAGGAAGACAAGAAATAAAAGTTAAAATAGATAGATTGGAACTCTAGAAGACAGTGGGCAAAATCTAGACTCCACTGTAATCTAAGGAAGCTTTGGTTCATCCATTGCATTTACAAATAACTGAAGGGTAGAGTGGTGGAGATGAAGACAACACCTGAAGAAAGGCTGAGAGAGCTGGAGCTGCCAGAGCTGAAGAGAAGGCTCTGGGAAGACCTTCTTGCAGCCTTTCAATAATTACAGGGGGCTTGTAAGCAAGATGGAGAAAAATTTTTTACCATGGCCTGTCGCGACAGAACAAGGGTTTTAAACTCAAAGAGAGCACATTTATAGTGGATGTAAGAAATTTTTTTATGATGAGGGTGGCAAGACACTGGAACAGGTTGCCCAGAGATGCTGCAGACGCCCCGTGCCTGAAAGTGTTCAAAGTCAGGCTGGACGGGGCCTTGAACAACCCGATTTAATGGAAGATGTCCCTGCCCATGGCAGAGGGGTGGACAAGGTAATCTTTAAAAAGGTCCCTTCTAGCCCAGACCATTCTGCGATTCCAAAATAATTCAAACACTGAAATGAAGCTAAGCCTGGGACCAGTCCTACAGATGGGTTTTGGGTTTAATTATCATTATTTTCTTAAATGGGTGATTTCTACACTTTCCCCCTGAAAAATGGGTTTTAGAATAGTAGCACTGACACAATCTTAAATTTAGCAACAGAAATAGCACCACTACTACAAGGGGAACTTGACGCGTCCGCACTCTGACAAGAGGATACGGTGTCACTGGCAGAACAAGAGGTACTGCAGAACAGCTGGGAGAAGGGATTTGACACGGACATTCTCCACTGCTCTGACCTGGAGCCCAGCACTGAACAAGAGGGTCTGCGTCTCTCGCAGCCAATTCATTGCCATCAGTATAACAGTTTCCTTCCCCTTTAATTCATCTGATTGGGCCTCTCCATTCCCTCCAACCCCTTTTAAACCCTGCTACAGACAATCTGTGACAACTACAACAAGGACAGGCAAGAACAACAAACATTTCTGCAATCTCTGTGCTACTCAGCAACGCTGCTACCCTTTCTCCCAACACTAACTACTCCAGACAGTAGCAGAATCCCAGGTCCTTGTGCAACAGTTTCCCAGCCAGGTACAGAGTGGCTGCATATAATTTGGTACGTTCTCTGGGACTTGCTTCCTTACACATCCATCTTAAGGCGCTATCTTACTCCCAGGCCTTAGCTTTTACTTAACTAGAACAAGACACGCAAAGCTGTAACTCAACTCAAGGGATAACATAACACCTGGTATTAGTCAAGTCAGTGCAGCTTTGGACATACACAGTGAGCCACTCTAAACCTTGTTTGCTGGGTTTAGCTCACACTTGTCATACCAGCCAAAAAAACATGCAGAACCATGCTGTTTAAACCAGCTACGTGACATTTCTAGTTAGATGGGACACAGAGCAGTGCAGTCAAAACACCCCGGTGCTGCTCTCAGCCACAAGGAAAACTCAAAAACTTAAGCCCAGTATAACCAATCCTAAAATATTCACCTAGCAGTGAGTCTGTAGCGAACCTGGAGCAACTGTTTAGACAGAAAATGAAATACTGTATTTGTCCCAATAAGGGATTAACTTCAACTGTCAGCACAGAACACAGTTCTGCAACACCACACAGCCAACTGCTGAGGAAAGCCCCAGGTAACACCGGCACCAGAAAAGCAGAGCTAATTTTGTGCAAGCGCAGTGTCTGGGACCCCAAAAAGCACAACCGCATGAGTGGTACACAAACAAACGAGCCTCCTCCAGCTTCTCAGCAAGAGATGATCCACAGGTGTCTAACAAATTCTAATGCTGCAACTCACAGGATGTACGAGGCCAGCGTCTGCTGTAAGATGCATTATGTTCTGGCAAGCTGGACAGCTAGCTTTAGAAGAACCTGCTTCTTCTAGCCCAATGACAAGCACCTTAGAAGATGGCAGATGCTGACCCAAAACAGCAACTAACAAGAAGGATACCCAAGAAGAAATCAGCGAGAACTAACGAGTTCCTTTAATTCCACTCTGCTGAATGGACTACCAGGCTAGACTCGACCCTCACAGGTCAGACGGCTACAGCTCAAAGCAGCACTTGACCAACTAGCACTGTAAGTCTCTGAATGGAGAGCAACACAGCTACACCGCAAAATATAACTTCTCAGTTTTGATCCTAGGAAGGTCTAAGCAAACAAAGCTACTAAGACTCAGCCAAAGAGGAGGACAATGCTATGAACCACTATCTGATATTGTTAAATCACTCCAGGTTTTATCTTGTCCATTCTATGCAGGTAGCTCAAATTGTCCCTTAGGAACCACCCAGCAAAAACTGCAATGCCTGGTAACTAAGGGGTCAGTTGGCTCCTTAATATCCTGCTCACCTCTAGGGCATCTGTACCAAATCAGTCCCTAGTCATGAGCAGGGGGAAGAGATATGAGAACAGACCATATCCAAGTGATGTTTCTCCTTAACAACTGGCAGGAGTTGATTTTGAGAGTCTTAATCCAGCTCCTCAAAAGGCAGGTGGTTGTCTCCAGCAAAGCATCATCATTGCAAGCAACCTGTTGAGATCCATCTTCACTTGTGCAATCCTTCAAGGCTAGAGTAATGGTTTACTATCTGGTGAAGCTGCCCTCAAACATCACACTTTGCCATCTTGGTGGACAGACAGGAAGAAAATCAGTCTAATGTCTTTCCTCATCATCTAGTTTGTTCCATTAAAAAAAAAAAACAACACAAACAAAAACCCTTATATCTGTAAATATACACACACTCTAGAATAAGTTTCCAAAGCTTTCTACGTGGATACTATCTGTCCTTGCACCCCAAACAGGAACAAATCGTTACCAATATACATTTAACAGCTCATTGAAAAGCCAAAGAGCTGTGGATGGAGAAATGAGACCCTAAGAGAATACCTATTAAAAAAAAAAGATTTCAGCAAATCACCTGTGAACTACTCAATTGCCATTTAATCAGGAAGGAAGATGATGGCAAGTATACCTTACACGGTTTAATCAAGAATTTCCAGCACAAATTCAAGGAGAAGGACACATAGGTTACATCAGCCAGCCCTAATAGGCTATAGGTAGCAAACAGGATAGAAATAAAGAATGGAGCATAAAGTATCAGAAGTAACCATGGGGAACCAGGTCGCTGTTCTCAAAGGGAGATGGAGAACGGGTTGAGGCAAGAGATGAGACAAGATTCTCAGAAAGCACCAGAGCCAGAAAACCAAACTGAGACCAGCCACTTGTGGAACTTCTCTGCATGCTGCCAGCAGGTAAAGGAGCACCGAGACAGAGATTTAGAATTAGCAAGGGCACTGTTTTGATTTGCAAACAGGCATGCGTTCATCTGCTTTCTGGCAAGCAAACCAGGACCCAGAACATACTCCCACTGCTTCCCATGCAGACGGAGGAAAACAGCTCCTGTGCACACCAATGATCTGGGATATCTGTGGCCTGCAAAGCACTCCCTACAGCATCCGTTCTTCGTAACGCCAGTCAGCTGCCTTAACACAGCTGGCAGGTAAGGCCAGCGCTGCTGTTCCACAGGTCTTGAAGAAGCAGCCACAACACCATACCAAAGAGCTTCTTCCCTCACCCCTTCCCTACTGTTAGGACATAACTCTTCATCCTATCCTTTGTTTAGTGATAAACAGGCACCAAAGCTTGGCAATATTTCCAGCTCCCCAAGCAGCTTATTGCCCTTTATCAAGTCTTCTTCCCAGTACTTCACTTCCCCAACCCTTTAGGTTCCTTACACTTTCTAAGCTTTGCCTTTGCTCCAAAGATGAAGACAGCCAATAATCTGCACCTACTGAGCAACACATGCAGGATTAACAGCAGCTCTGCATTTCCAGCTCACATCGCATCCGAAGCCCCTTCAGCAGAGCAGTTCAGATTTTAACGGACCACTTTGCATGAAGAGAGGCCACAAAAGCAGCAGAAGCTATAATAATCTGAAGATTTCTTTCTATTCACAATTATAGTGGCATCCTTGAGCTCTAAGAAGAATAAAGCCCATCCTTGAAAGTTGGAAGCTTGGCACTTCTGCCAGAAGCTTGCCTAGTGCTCCTTGCAGTGAAGCTCATTCCCTTACCACTCCCACTACTTAGGAACACCTAGCTGCATTATCAGCACATATGGCTAGAAATATACCTGGTTTTTCCAGATATCTTTTGTAAACGCTGAAGTATCACAAAAATATACAAAGAACAGGCAGAACTAAAGCAGTTGAGCTCAGCTTTAAGTGCTCAGGAGAAAAGCTAATGCATTTCTGAGCTGATCAGTCTCTACGTTAAGAAGATACCTACAAGCAATCATTCAGATTACACAGATGAACTGAGTAGGGTGCCTGGTAGTACCCACAAGACAGTAAATCAGCTCCCAGGAATAGCCACCAATTCACCCCTCTGAACAATCTAACACCCATTCTGGGGCACAATTACACTGTGAAACCATCGCAGACAGATCTCAGACAAAAAAGGAGAGGGAGGTGGGATGATCATCCATGTCACATCTTAGCTGGGATACAAAACGGGAAACCAATGTGGCGGAATTTCAAATTCCCCAAGAGGTCACAAGCCAAAGTGCTCAGGAATGAACAGCAAGGATTCTGGTGACACTCCTCCCCACATTTTTTTTTAATTATTATTTTTTTATTGGGAGCAGGGAGTTGCTTCACAAGGAACACTTCACAGTCCGGGGGGCTACTATGTGTAGCACTGCCTACAGACAGAAAAGAACAAGAATGTAAACCTTAAGTACAAATTAAAATTCAAGGCAACTCTAGCATAGGTCTGCACATCTAGCCTTGATGTCCTGAGCACTGCATCTTCACTGCTTGTAACAGATAAGCTAACTGTACTACAGGTCAGCCACTGTCACCAATATACAGCACGTTCACACTACAGTGAACAGTCAGCCTGAAGCTGTGTGGGAAACAGGTGAAGACATGGCAGAAAAGGGCATATCCTGGGACAGAGTAAAATAAGAGGGATCTTACACCAAACCCTGTGCAGGACAAATAAATTGGAGTAAGTCAAAAGGACACAGCTGTAGCACAAGCAAGTACAGACTCTAGAGAGGAGAGGCTTATAAGGACTTCACAACAAGTTCAGATTCTCTGCGGCCTAACAAAGAGTTGGGATAGCTGCTCATTTAAGGAACAATCAATAATAAAAGAGACAGCAGAAAACCATCAGGGTCTGCAAATCACCCTCAATGAGCACGTTATGAATTGGCTAGAGCGTTGCCCACCATTTAAGGAGCCGGCACAGTCTTTGTACAGCCCTCCCCCAGATCCGTGGTGCCCTTTTGAAAGGCAAACACTCTCCTATAAGCAGTTTCTGGAAGACAGAGCATCATCAAGCCCTTTATAAAACCAGAGGCCAGAGCAGCAGCCTGGGCCTGGGCTCAGCTTTCTTGCCCATCTCAAAAAAAAAAACGGGCAAGAAAGAACAATGACTGGAAACAAGAAAAGACTGCCATCGATGAAAGAGGTAATCTAGATCAAATTGCACAGGAAATAAGGGAAGGGATCAAAAAAGATTCACACAGTGAGCGACAGAAGAGAGGCAACAACCCACCAGCTGAATCTATTTACACACTCCATCAGGAGCTCAGAAGGACAACCTCTATCAAACCATTTCAAACAGATGAGAGGAAGACTTTCAGTAATACCAACTTACCTGTGAAACTTGCTGCTAGAATACTGCACTGGCAGGAGTCAGAAGCAACTTTAATACTCAGGCAGACAGCCCAAACATCTACAGGTACCCAAAAAAGCCCTGTGAGGATTTAAATGTGTCACAAAGTACAGAACACTTCGTAACAAGTAACAATAAAAAAACCCCAACCCCTTCCATGTATCCTACCAGCAGCCTGCATAGACTCTCTGAAATCCCTCCTGAATGCACTCCAACCAAACCAGAAGACGACCGACTCTGCAGCATTTTCACTCCTAGTATTACACACAGAAGAGCCCCAGAATTCAGAAACGTCTCCAGGAAAGCGATTTCAAGCCAAGGCGTTGCCTGTGAGGATACCAGCGAGCCTTCCTGCACTTCCCAGACACCAGAACGGATGACTGCCAGCAGCGACCCGAGGCCTCCTCTCTCCCACCTGTTGCTCCCCTTCCTCCTTGGCCTCTCGCAAGCGCTGCATGCAGAAAGCCGGGGAAGCCACCGGCCGCAGCAGGCTCAAGCTCCTTCGGATCGCGGAGATGCGCGGTGCAGGGGAGCGCCCCGCTGCCATGTGCTCCGCAAACCCGCCGAGGCCAGGGGCCCGCTGCGCTCCAAGCCTCGCAAGCCCCGACGGCCAGCAAAGCCCGGAGACGGCGGGGACCGGGCCGGACACCGGTACCGAGCGCTCCCGCGAGCGGGGCAGCCCAGGAGGCGGGCACAGCCTCCGGGCGCGCCCGCCCGAGCTCCCGGCCCGCGGCGGCAGGCGCCCCGCAGACACGGCACAGCCGGGACCGCGGCCCCCGCGGGGACGGGGGAAGGAACGGGGAGAAGACCGCAGGCGGCAGCGGGCGCATGGGCAGCGCGTCCCCGCCCGGCCCGGGAGCACCGCCGAGCGCCCCGCCGACCCGAGCCCCAGGCCCGGCCCGTCCCCCCGCCCCCCCGCCCCCCGGCTGGGGCTCCGGCCCCGGCCTACCACCGCGCCCGGCCCGGCCCCCGGCGGCGCGCACTTACCGGGCCGGGCCGGGCCAGGCCCTACGCCGCGGGGCCGCCGCCGCCGCCGCCGCCGCCACCACCCCGGGCCGGGCCGGGCCTGGGGCAGCGCGGGCCGCCCGGGAGGGGCGGCGGAGACGGCGGGCAGACGGGGGGACAGGACGGGGGGGAGGGGGTGGCCGGAACGGGGAGAAAAGGGGAAAGAAACAGAAAAAAAAAAGGGGGTGGGGGGGGGGGGAAGAAGCGGCGGGCCCCTCCCCCAGCGGGCGTGCGCGCTGCGTCACTTCTCCGTGCGCGCTGCGTCACCACACCGCGCCTGTCGTGCGCCCGTTGTCGTAGCAACCCGCCGGACCCAGCGCCGTGGGAGTCTGGCGAGACGCGTCGGCGCCCCCTGGCCGCGTGGAGGGTGCAGCGGGGAGCAGGGACGCTACCGCTATTTGGGGGCGGAGCCAGCCCGCGGCACCGCCTTCACGGGGAGGAGAGGGGCCGGGGGCGGGGCCAGTCAGCACACCCGTGGCCCCGCCCTCCAGCGCGCAGCACGCGGGATGCCGGCTCTGCCCGGGGCTCTGCCCGGGGCTCTGCCCGGGGCGCCGCCCCCGCCCCCGGGGATTCCCCGGCTTCCGGGGATCCGCACCGCACCGTAGGGGTGGCCCGCACCGCGCCCTGGGCACCCCGCGCCTCTCCGGGGGTCCACGGCGTCTGCCTGGGCGCTCGCACCGGCGGTGGGCAGCGGAGCGGAACCGGGGTTGCCTCTCTTGCCCGGAGCCGCAGCCCCCGGGCAGCCTCTGCCGAGCGGGCTGCCCCGGGCTGCGCCCTTCAGGCAGGAGCGCCGTCTGCCCAGGTCCACCTTAACGCGGGGCAAGCTGTGCCGCGGCTGACCCGGGCCGGGAGAGGCTCCTGCGGGATCACAGGGCGTTTATCTTGCCCAGGATCAGCCAATATTTGTGGCCACGTCAGGAGAATGAGCCCTTCCTCACTCTCTGCTCCTGCGGAGTCCAGCATTGCCATCCTGCCGCCGCGCTCTGCTCTCCCGGCCCCAGCGCTGCTGTCCCAGTGTGACTTCAGCTTGTGAGGCAGTTGGAGAAACACTATTTGCAAAGACCCCCAAGCTCTCACCTCCTGGCACCAGAGATGACAGCCACCGTGGCTTTCCTGCTCCTGAGCCTTCTGAGGATGGCGGCTCCCGAGGGAGTGTGGTGCCCAGCCTGCGGGCTGGCGGCCCTGGCCCCCACCACACAGCGGGACGTACTCATCGCGCTGGCAAAGCAGAGCATCCTCTCCAAGCTCCACTTGCCAGACAGGCCCAACATCACTCAGCCCACATCCAGGGGGGCCCTGCTGACCGCTCTCCGCAGGATGCGTGCGCAGCGCCTGGACGTGGCTGTCTCCCCAGGGATGCCCCATGACAGCAGCATCCCACACCTGCATCCGGGGATGGGTGTGCAAGAGTTCGAGATCTTGAGCTTTGCTGAGTCAGGTCTGTACAGACCCCGCATCCCATGGGCATGGTGGGATGGGCCCTGAGATGGGGGGCATGGAGGGAAGGCAGGTCTTGCCTGGGGGAAGGTGGTGAGACGTTTTCTCCTCTGCACAGGCATTTCAGAAGCTCTCTGCACAGCAGCATCACACTCCTGCAAGCAATGCCAGGCTATAGAATCGTAGAATCACAGAATCCTAGAAAGTTTTGGGTTGGAAGGGACCCCCAGAAGTCATCTAGTCCAACCCCCCCGCAGCGAGCAGGGACACCGCTAACTGGATCAGGTTGCTCAGAGCCCTGTCCAACCTGGGCTTGAATGTTTCCAGGGATGGGGCCTCCACTACCTCTCTGGGCAACCCATTCCAGTGTTTCACCACCCTCACTGTAAAGAATTTCTTCCTTATATCCAGCCTAAACCTACCCTGTTTTAGTTTAAAACCATCACCCCTCGTCCTGTCACTGCTGTCTCTGCTGAACAGATTGTCCCCATCTTTCCTATCGGCTCCCTTTAAGGACTGAAAGGCTGCAATCAGGTCTCCCCGCACCGGGCCAGTGGGCACACTGCTGCTGGAAGGACTGGCAATGAGGGGCTCTATATCTAGAACCTTTGTGTCCATGTCCCGAGCTTACCTCAACCAGATGCCCCTTGCCATGGGCAGCAGAAGCACTAATGAGGCTCTGGGGCCCCTCTCATTTACATGTGGGACGTGTTGGGGCAAGGGCGTGGGCGCAGGAGCAAAGATGGACTGCTGCATCGTGTGAATTTGTTGTCCATTTCTGTTGAATCCTCCCCACTTCTGCTAGAGGTGGAGGGGTCAGATGGCCATGTTTTTCAAAACACAATTTTAAGCCTAGATTCTCCATCAGCTCACAGTGTGTGGACTTAGGTCTCCAAATACCATCTGCTCCCACACTCAGCTGTGTCTCCACTCCCTACCCAATGTGGTGGGCTGCCGCGTTTTACTCCAGAATCAGCTGCGTTCCTGGGAGGAGAGAGCTCCCCCAAATGTGCTCAGGGTCCTGACAATTATCACTGGAAAAACAAGGTCTTGTACCCCACACTTCTCCCAGGCAAATGCAGCCTTCTTTGGAAAGAAGCAGAATTGCTGGTCCATCCTGCAGAGCATCCATCTGCACCATCAATTAACCCAGCCCAAGCTGCTGCTTGGGGAGGTGTGGGGGTCACACACTCCTTTTGGAGGCCTTTGTGTGGTTTGCATGGTTGCTGTGGGATAGCAAGGGCTTGCAACGTCCTCGAAGACTTCTGGGAACAATGCTCCTCCACGGTATATTGTGTTCCCACACGTGAGAACAATGGGGAGTTGTCTCCTGGCTTGGTGGAGTGTCTGCTGGAAGAGCCGGCATGAGCCATGGGGTGAGCCCAGTCCCTCACCCTGCCGCGTCGTGCCAGACCACAGAGGAGGGGGGCTGTGTGCTCAGAGGCAGAGCACTGCTCTCACAGTCCCTGCCAGCCCTTCCTTCGCGAGGAGGAGAGGCAGCTCTGCAGCCTCAGCAACAGCAAAGCTGTGTGATGTCAGGTGATGGTTCCAGCCATGGAAAGTAGAAGTGATTCTGGAGGTGCACATCAATGTAACTGCCTTAAATCCAGGGCTGGTTTACACAGCCAGATAACCTACTCCAAAATCCTCCAGCAGCTTCACTGACACCGGGATATCAGGGCAGAGGAGGTGCAACCAAGCTGGGTTGCTGCGTTCGGCACGGGGCCCAGATGCTGCTCCTTTAGAGCAGCACAAGAAGGAGGAGCAGCAGCAGTGCAGGGACGTGGGGGCCCCTCGATGCCTGTATGTACTTCGCCCTGCTCCCTGGTTTGGGTATACCTCCCATTTGCTCCAACTCAGTGGCCCCTGGCTGGGGGAGCCCTCCCCCACTCCCTTCACCTCCTGACTCTGCTTTTGGTTCTGTGCACAGGGTCTTCCACCTCCCACAGCGTTCGTCTGCATTTTCGCTTCACCCAGGAGCTGGCTGGGAGCGCCGAGATCCTGCAAGCCACCCTCTACCTGTTCTGGGAAGTGCCTGGCCCCGGGACCCACCCTGTCACTGTCAGACTCTTGCAGCCGGACCCAAAGGGGCTGAACGTGACCGTGGCCAGCGAGACACAGCTGGAAGTGCAGAGGGCTGGCTGGGCCACGCTGGACGTGCGCCAAGCTGTGCAGAGCCTCTTTGGCCAAGGGAGCCAGAGGCTCACTGTGGAGCTGGAGGTGGCGGAGGACTGGGGCTCTCCCCTCCTGGCCGCCCACAGTGATTCCCACTGGCCATTTGTGGCAGCCCAGGCCCGGGCCAGGACACCCCACCGGGTCCAGCGGCGTGGCATTGATTGCAGTGGGAACTCTCAGATGTGCTGCCGCAAGGAATTCTTCGTGGACTTCAAGGAGATTGGCTGGGAGGACTGGATCATCCAGCCGGAGGGATATCACATGAACTACTGCGCCGGGCTCTGCCCCCTGCACATGGCTGGCATCCCTGGCCTCGCCGCCTCCTTCCACACGGCTGTCCTCAACCTCATCAAAGCTAACAACGCGGATGCAGCCATGGACTCCTGTTGTGTGCCCACAGAGCGTCGCCCCCTCTCTCTGCTGTACTACGACCGCGACAGCAACATCGTCAAGACCGACATCCCCGACATGATTGTGGATGCCTGCGGTTGTACCTGACCGGCTGCCCGAGGAGGCAGGAGGGCAGGACCTGTGCTGCGCAGGGCTCTCCTCCTCCCAGCCCCTCTCTGGCAGTGCGAGACCTGGCGAGCTGCTCGTAGATGGGAACACTGCCAAGGTGTTTTCTCCTGCTGAGGCTGAAGCATCAAGTTTGATGCTGAATCTGCAAGTCCTCTCCTCCGTCACCTCCCACACGGCTCTTTTCCCCCTTCAGATCTACCCATGGATTCTTCTCTGCCCGTGAGCCACAGCCTCTGAGACCAGCTGCTGATGGACACCAGACCTGACTCTGCAGAGCCCAACTTGCTGGGCGGCTCAGAGCAGCCCTGGCTTGCCCCATTGCTGGTCCCAGACCAAGGCCGTGGTGCAGCCCTCAGTGCTGCAACACAAACATGTGTTCTTCAGGTAATGGGTCCCAGCAGCAGCCAGCTCAGGCTGCTGGGGGAAATAGATGCTGATAGATGCTGGGGGATGGCTAGGCCAGAGGGGAGAGGACTGTCTACGGGGCCCCACTCCTCAGCTGGACATGAGGTTGAGAAGGGTGAAGAAGGCGAAATTGATCCCAGTGGGAGGAAAATGTCTTGCTCTCCAAGCATCCCAGCTACCTGGTATTCAATAAAAGACTCCCAGCTGTAGTGTGTGCACATGTATGTGTACACATATGTGTGCTCTGTCATTAGCCAGCACATCTTCCACCTCTCCACAAGATGCAAGGTGGTGGACGTGCCCTAGCACAGACAGCCCCAGGGTAGCACAGAACCGACCCACTCTGCCGTGCGCGGTCCTCTTCTAACTAACAACTTGGTTATAAAACCCAGGCAATGGGTTGGGTGTCCACCACCCCTTGGACACAGTGCATCTTTGGGACTCACTGTGCCCAAAGACTGCAGTGCTGCTGGGCCCCACAGCTCTTGTGCTCTCTGTGCCTTGGCTGCCTCTCGCAGGGGGATGCAGAACCGCTGACTTGTCTCAGCCAGATCCAGGGCATGGTATGGGAGCCCCCAGACACAGGGGGCTTGTGATTCCTACCAGGGAAGGCACCATTCCTTGGCTGGGCCAAAGTTTCCATTCCAACATGTTGTGGTTTAACCCAAGCTGGCAACTAAGCACCATGCAGCTGCTCACTCAGTCTTCACCGGTGGGATGAGGAGAGAATCAGAACGGTATGAGTGAGAAAACTTGTGGGTTGAGATAAAGACAGTTTAATAGGTAAAGCAAAAGCTGCGCGTGCAAGCAAAGCAGAATAAGGAATTCTTCCACTACTTCCCATCGGCAGGCGGGTGCTCAGCCATCTCCAGGAAAGCAGGGCTCCATCATGCGTAACGGTTAGTTGGGAAGACAAACGCCATTACTCTGAACGTCCCCCTTTCTTCTCCCCCCCGCTTTATATGCTGAGCATGACATCAAGTGGTATGCAGTAGCCCTTAGGTCAGCTGGGGTCAGCTGTCCTGACTGCGTCCCCTCCCAGCTTCTTGTGCACCCCCAGCCTACTTGCTGGTGGATTGGTGTGAGAGGCAGAAAAGGCCTTGACTTTGTGTGAGCACTGCTCAGCAATAAGGAAAACATCCCTGTATTACCAGCACTGTTTTCAGCACAAATCCAGAACAGCCTCACACTTGCTGCTGTGAAGCACAGTTAACTCTACCCCAGCTAAAACCAGCATACACCAAAACCGTCTGCCTTTGCCTGTTCACGTCCCAAGTCAGGACAAAACTGAACAACTCTTCTCCTGTTTAAAATGGACAGAGACTGCCAGGCAAGATCGCCAAAGCCATCGTGCCCAGGACACCCCCCCTTGCTACAGCCCCACGCCAGCTTCCTCACTGGGGAGCAACCTCTCGGCACGTCTCTGGCCCGCGGCCCGGAGCAGCTGCCCCCTTAGCTGCACCCCAGCCTGGCTGGCGGCGAAGTGGGACACGTCAGTGCCGTGAGAGCTGGGAGCAAAGGGCGGTTCTGACATGTCAGCCCCATTACGTAATTTTGTGTTAGGATTTCTCCACTGTTTCCCACATGGTCCCCATGTGTGAGGGCTGAGAGAGCAGGGAGAGGGTGCTGGGGGTGCGAGAGGGAGGTTCACGAGGGGCACTCCTGGGGCAGTCCTCTGAGCTGCGTGCAGCTGGCTGGGGTGGAGCTGAGTGACTGCAACTGCAGTTCTGTGGTCCACCCTGCAAACACTGACAACCCCATCCCAGAGGCTGAACCAGGTGGGAAGAGGGTCCCTCTGCAGAGGGAGGAGTGGTGTCAGAGCCCCTCCTCATCTGGCTTGAAGGATGGCTTTGCATCTGCTGTCCCATTCCGGGATCAGGCCAAGGTAGTGGGAGCCATGAGCAGCTGTGGTTGGAGCAGGGGCCAGGATGCACATTGCCCTGGAGGACCTGTGGCACCTTACACAGGGATGGAACAACCAGTAGCAGAAGACAGTGTTTGCTCGCGTTGCATGCATCCTGAGGCAGGTGCTCCCACCGAGCCCTGCTGGAGTGGGGACCTGATCTCCCCATCAGGTTGCACCAGCTACCGTGCTGAGACGCAGGCTTCCAGGCGCTGGTGCCTCCAGGACTCAGACCTGAAGGGTTCCCACTGACCCAGCTGCTGCACGGGCGAGGTGGAAGGCTCACGGATCAATACTGTCTGGGACCCAAGGCCACTTGCGCAAACCCAGAGAGGGTTTGGTGTGTGGTTTTTTTCCATTTTTTTCCAATGCCTCTTTTTACCGTCTGTATTTATTGAACAAACAGCTTTCCTGGGGCCAGTGCGAGCTCTCTAGGTTGCAACAGGCATGGGCAGAAAGGGGCCAAGTGAAGGGGCAGAGGGGCCGTTGGCTGGGCCCTGTGGGCCTACAGATGCCTCATCTCAGGGCAGCACAAGCCCAGGAACCTGAGCTGAGCCATCTGTAGGTGCCTCAAGCCCTCGAAAGGGGATGGAATGCCCCCAGCTCCCCTTCTTGGCCACGCAGCATTGCTGCTGAGCGTTTCCCCCGCTCCCCAGGGTGCTCAGAGCAGAGCGTGGCTGGCTGCCGTCGGTACTGCACAGCCCTTGCGAGGCATGGGTGCCTTGCTGAAACGGCCCTCTCTTGCGATCTGCTCCCCAAACCCCAGCGCTGCCCATCGCTGGGCTGCACATGCGCTCTCCGGACACCAAGGGACACACAGCAGGCTCTGCCCACCAGTGCTGTGGGGACACAGCCCGCTGTCCTCAGGCACAGGGATAGGGAGCATCTCCCAGTCCAGACCTCTCTGGACCTATGAGTTGTCACCATGTTGCCTTCTGTCACCTGGGCTGTGGCGTGCAGCCAGCCCAAGCCCCACAGGCTGTGAAGGTCCTGGGGTGCCTGGGTTAAGAGCAGCTCCCCCAAGAGGGGTCCTAGTCTCTGAGGCCCCTCCCTGTCCCTGGCAGTTTGAGATTAGGGCAGAACACATTGCACTGGGGGTTTACCAACCACCCGAAAAACATACCTTCTGCAGTGCCTTCAGGTCAGAGGTTCCCCAGACGAGCAGTGTTCAGGGTCCCACAACACAGGCCCATCTCCATGCATGCGGCTTGTCCTGCTCTTACGGGAAACAGGACGCCTGCACGCAGCCTACAGCCCCTTCCCCACTCCCAGCACCAGGCAAGGGTGACCAACATTCAGGAATCCCATGGCGGCACTCCCGCCTGGGGAACACCGCAGGGTGACGAGCATGCAGTCAAGGAAGGGTGATCCCCTAGAGTGAGGGACAGCCCGCTCCCTCCCTGCCTGCCTGCTGTGGGGCTGGCAGAGGGCAGGGGCCCACGGCACACGCAAGGAGCTGCTCAGCCCCTACAGCTGGTGGCTCGGGCGGGAGCTGGGTACTTATCACTCTAGCAAGCTGCACATGGAGAACCGACTATCTGGGCTTCACCACAGCCTTGGCTTATTTTGCAAGCCTTCTCCCTCATCAGCAAAAGTAGCCTTGGTGCAAGTGTGAAGGCAGACTACCAAGTCAGGGTCTTCAGGGAACAGAATGGAAAACCTGAGCGCAGCGGGGTACAACTTGCTGCTGGACATCCCCTCCTTCGCTGGTGGGAAAAGAGAGGGGGATGAGGACAGTGTTCACATTACAGTGCTCCCCCTGCCCTTGCTGTGACACCGCACTTCTGCTGGGGTCCCCTGTTCACTCAGGGGGCTTTGGAGGGGGTGTCTCAGGCAGGCATGCCCAGCTGCCGTGAGATACCGCTGCACCAGCCCCGCTGGGACCAGTGAGCCTGGTGGCGAGCAGGCCCCGCAGCCCTCCCAGCCTGGCCCGGTACAGGAGATGCCATGCGGGCAGCATCAACCCAGCACCTGGGCTGTGCGCTTGGGGTGTGCCAGATGTGACACAGAGGGGAACGTGGGGCTCTGTGAGGTGCCGTCCCCTCAGCCTCTGCTCCAGGAGGGGACAGGGACGTGGAGCTGCTGCCGGTGGCTCCTGGAAGGAGCCCTTGCCAGTATCAACAGACCCTGAAGCAAAGGTCCCAGTGCGGTGTGCCAGGGTGTGTGTCCCTTGGCAGGGGCCTGGCTCTCAAGGGAGGGGTGGGAATTCCTGAAAGCCCCCGCTGTTGACTTAGAAAGGATTAATTTTTAATTTCCAGTCTCCCAGCCACCTCCCAGCCAGCAGCCCCCGCTCCCAGGCTCCCCGCGCTCCGCGCTGGGCGTCTGCGGCTCGGCCGGTGCAAGGTGCCGGGCCCCGGGGGAAGCTCGCGGGACCGCCGACGCCCATCGCCCCGGGCGCGCCGGCCCCGGGAGCCGCCCGCCGGCCCCGGCCCGCGCGGCCCCGCGGCGGAGCTGGGCGGCCCCGGTGCGGCCCGCGGGCCCGGGAGCGGCTTTGCCCCGCGCCGCCGGGCGGCGCCCGCGGGCCGCGAGAAGCGCCGCGGCGGGGGGGGCGCCGGGCCCGGGCTGGCCGCGGGGCCCTGGGGCGGGCCGCGCCCTCGCCCCTCTGCCCTCGGCGGGCGCGGGGGAGGCAGCGCCGCCCGCTCGGCGGGGCGAGGAGCGCGGGCGCCGAGGGAAGCGGGGCCACCGACCTTCCCTTCCCTCTCTGGCCGTGAGCCCTGGCCTCGTTCCCTTCCCACGGCCGGGCCCCGGCCAGCCCAGCGCCTCTCGCCCTCCGCCAGGCCCTGCCCCGGCCTCCCTCTCTGTGCTGGCCGCTCGGCCCCAGGGGCACGGGCCTCCCCCCGGCACTGCTCCTGAGGAAGCCCGCGGCGCCTGCTCCAGCCCTTGCTGCGCCGCAGTCCTGTGGGCTGTTCCCCTGAGCCCCCCGCCCGGGTTCTCCTCCAGTCTGCAGCCTCCAGCGCGTGCTCCAGGGAAGAGGGGCCTGTGGGGAGGAAGCTTTTCAGTGCCCGAGCCTGGGCTGTGCCGTGCCCCCGGGGTGAGGATCACACCTGGCTTTGGCATTTGCTCAGCTGACACGGGTGGCAGAGCCGCGCAGAAACGGGCGTCCTGGCAGGAGCCACGCTCAGGTGCTGGTGCTTGAGGTCGTCGTGGGGGGTCCCTGCTTAACCCAGTCCGTTGGCACCTCTAGGTCAGGTCGTCAGGTGCCACACTTGCACCGCCGGACACGAGGTCGGAGGCCTAGAAGCCATGTGTGCAGTAAGTGCTAGGCCTGGGGGGACCTGGGGGGGTGGGGGGCAGGCGGTATTTTGGTCAGGCCGGTACCTGGGCTTTGCTTTCTGGGAACTGCTTAATCAACAACACACTTATGCAATGGGTGCAAGAACCACTCACAGCTCCACACTGACCCCTGGCCTAGATCTGGTGGGCCAGAGTGCACGGGGGGGCCGGCAGATTGGATGCTCTTGCTAAACTGGAGATGAAATGGGGGTTCATAGCAGCAGCAGTGGGGTGCTGGCCAGTGCAGAGGGATCCTGGCAGGTTCAAAGGAATTAATCCCTTTGGGAAGACCCTGCTGCCCAGCTTGGAAAGGGTGGTTAGAGAGCAATTTGCCCTTTTTGCCACAACTCTTTGCCTCCTCTCTTTCATGCTCTGCCACAGCTCTGATCCTGGCTCTGTGGATCTGGCAATGAAGGAGGAATTCAGCACGGCATCATGCCTCAGTTTCCCTTTCCTGTGTGTGCGAAGCTGTGGTGTGGCTGCTGGGAGGTGATGGTGACACGGAGGTTTTAATGGCCCCCCTGGCCTCCTGACCCGCTTTCCTGATGAAAGGAAAGACTCCACTTCCGGTAAGGGAACATGGAATAAAAGGCAGGGGAATGGGCATGCAGTGCACGTGTGAGCATGTCCACAAACGGAGCACATATCCAAAGGTTTGGGACGGGGGACTGGATGTGTGTTTGCAAGGGCGTGTGCAGATGCGTAGGTACCACTGAGCGTCAGTGCAGGTGAGCGCCTGTGCGCTGTGCCTGGATCAAAGTGCCATCTGGTCAGTCCTGCCAGTGCCCAGGCAGTGCTGCCTGCGTGCTGCCTGCCGCTGGGGCTCACGGGCCTGGTGGGAGCTGTGCTCCCAGGCCAGGCTGTGCCCACTCTTTCCTGCCTGTTGACATTCCTGGGCTATTCTGGGAGCTGCCAGCAGGCCTAGCCAACTGAGAACTTTGCCCCTTGCACTATGGTTGCATCATCTCCGGTGGGTGCTTTTTCCCAGACAGCCCACTCTGTTTACATGTCACCTCTGCTTGGCCAGAGGCAGGAGCTCTGTGTGGTCGAGACCTTGGAGTCAGTGCTGCATGGCACGGTGGGCACAGGACATGCCTGAAGGGCTGGCTGGGCTTCAGGTTCCCACTGCACTCTGTGGGTTCCCAGCTTTGGCACAAGAGAACATGGCATCTTGTACCACTTTTGACAGATTTCTACAGGGCCCTGCCCTCGCTCAGGCTGTGCACCCTGCTCTAAGCACAGCATCTGGGCCGAAGAAACTGAAGAACATCTTCAGGTTGATGTAACACTGGCTGCCACCTCGTAAGTCCTCAGTACATACAAATACCCATTCTAATTTGTGGGGAGGAGCTGACCCTGCCCAGCTCTGTCCTGGGGGGTGAGGCTGAACCAGGCAGTCCAAAGGATAGGCTCAGACCCCCAAACTCGGTAGGAGTGACAAAAGCCCAAAGATGTGAACCATCCCCAGGAAGCTGCAGAGGTCATCCTGGGAACAGCTCCTGATGCCTGCTGGGTCCTCCTCTGTCATCAATAAAAAAGACTGGCCCTGCTAGGATGGCCAAGGGGGTACCCAGGGGGCAACGCACAGGCTGTGGGAGCAGGCCTGTAGGCTCCACGCGCACGCCGGCAGGGCTGGGATCCATCCGGCAGGCTGCTGCAGGACCGGTGCTCCTGCACCTGGCCAGGCTGTGCCCAGCCCTTGCTTCCCACGGGCCTTGGAGCCGGCAGAGGAGCTCAGCGGCGTTCTGCCCCCGCGGGGGGGCCTGGCCGGCTCCCTCCGCACCTCTGGGCAGGCGCGGGGGGCACGTGCAGGCAGGCGGAACCCACGTGCGCACGCGTGTGCGGGCCCCTCGGGCACACACCTCTGCACGTACCGCTGTTCGTGTGCCCGCATAGGAAGCCCCCCGTGCGCAGCCGCCCGTGTGCCCCCTCCTTGCGTGCAGCCCCAGCGGGGCCCTCCGCGGGCGCGGGACGGGGCCGGAGCCAGGTGCTCGGCCGCCTTCGAGGCCCGTGCCCGGCCGGGGACGCCTCCCGCCGAGACCCGACGGCCTCGCACGGAACGGAGGCGGGGGGAGGACGGAGGCGGGTGACAGCACCCCTCTGCTCTCGGAGCCCCTTCCCCCGGGACAGCGGGTGGCCGTCCGCCACGCGCTCGCGCTGCGGGGAAGGGGGGGGGGGGGCTAATCCCGGTAATCCCCCGCCCCGGCCGCAGCCCGACGGGACGGGACAGGCGGACGAGCCGGCCAATGGCGGGGGGGCCCCGGGCCCGCCCCCGGCCGCAGGTGCCCAAAGCGGGCGGACCGCGCCGCAGCGCTCCCGGTGCCTGCCCGGTCCGTCCCGTCGGTGCCGATGGCGGCGCGAGGCGCGGGCCCGTGGCTGCTGCTGGCGGCCGTGCTGTGCGCGGCGGCGGAGCCGCGCTGCCCGTCGTGCGCGGCGGGCGCGGAGCGGCGGCTGCTGGAGGAGGCGGCCAAGCGGCAGCTGCTGGAGAAGCTGCGGCTCCGCGAGCGGCCGCGGCTCGCGCACGCCGTGCCCCGCGCCGCCGTGGCCCGCGCCCTGCGGCGGCTGCAGGCGGGCGGCGCGCGCCGGGGCCCCGAGGACGGCGAGCGGGGCTACGAGATGATCAGCTTTGCGGAGCCAGGTGGGTGCGCGGGCCGCCGGGCGCGATCCCCGCGGTCGCCCACGCAGCCCCCGAGGGCCAGATCCCCGACGGGGACGGATGAGCTGGGCCGTGCCCGGCGCCAGATCGCGGGACGCCGTGGTGGGGACCCACGACCTCGGGGTGCGGCTTCGCTGCTGTGGGCGGGGGTCCTGGCCGTCCGCTTCCTCGCAGCGCGGTGAGGGTGCCTGGAGCCGTGCGGGCTGTGATTAGTGCATGCACCTGCCGTACACCGGTGACCTCCCAGCACTGCTGGTGCGGGAAGGCTCAGCCTGGGAGGAGGAGGGGTGGTCCCTCTGTCGCTCCTGCGTTGGCCAGTTGGGACCCTACGCCTGAAGTGCTGCCCTGCCCGTCTGCTTCCTGAAGGATGGGGGCAACCCGGCGTGCCCGGGACTCCCGGTAGTCGGACTTGGGAGCTGCAAGGACTGGCTGGGGCTGGGCTACACAGCAAAGGGCAAGGACCTGTAGGGCCAGGTGAAAGCAGGTGTCCCCTGCCCCGTTCTGTGCCCATTCTGCCAGGCAGGGTGGGACAGTCCCCCATTCCAACACCACCCCCTTCTGGGTAGCGTTCCCAAGGAAGGGAGGGGGGCAGACTGGAGGCCCTGGGGGGGGGAGGGAAGTTTGTAGGTCTTCCCTAAAAAGAAGGTGAAAGAGGCTGGCCTTGATGTGCAGGAAGGTGGTGCAAGCCGGACCTTCCCTGGCATCCTGCAGCATTCATGTTCTCATCCCTTTCTCTTCTCAGAGCCCATGTCTCCCTCTGGCTTGGGGCTGCAGTTCCAGTTCAGCCGTACACAAGACCGGGACGTTCACATCCTGCAGGCTCAGCTTTGGCTCTATCTTCGAGTTCCCCGAGACCTGGCAGCCGGCCTCACCCTGAAAATCTTCCTTGCCGGTGGGGAAGGTGATTTGGTGGGGGGCAATCGCACGCTGCTGAGTGAGAGGCGACTGAGTGCTAAGGGCAGCGGCTGGCGCGCCTTCACACTTATGCCTGCCCTGCAGAGCTTCTTTGGGGGAGAGCGCAGGACCCTGCGGCTGGAACTGGAGAGCCGTGGGGATGAGGGGGAGGTCATGGCAATAGTCAATGCCAGCCGGTCCCACCAGCCTTTCTTGGTGGCTGAGGCAAAGGTGCGGGAGCCAGGACACCACGTGGCCAAGCGCAGCCTCCGCTGCAGCCAGAACTCCAACCTCTGCTGCCGCAAGGACTACTACGTGGATTTCCGTGACATCGGTTGGAATGACTGGATCATTAAGCCTGAGGGCTACCAGATAAACTACTGTGTGGGCCAGTGCCCTCTACACGTGGCGGGCAGCCCTGGTATGGCCTCTTCTTTCCACACAGCTGTCTTCAACCTCATCAAAGCTAACAACATCCAGGCATCAGGGCACTCTTGCTGTGTGCCCACACGACGCCGGCCACTCTCAGTCCTCTACTTTGATCGCAACAGCAACATTGTCAAGACTGACATCCCTGACATGATTGTTGATGCCTGTGGCTGTAGCTAGGGTTGGGGGAGCTGTGCTGGGTACCCCAGTTTTCCAGGACTGTCTCTGTGGTTGGGGGGGGGGGGGGGGAGAGCTAGAGAGCTCCATTGAGCTGGAGTCAGACTGTGGTGCAATGGACCCCTTTGGAAAGGTAGGAGGGAGGGAGAGGGTCTCATTGGAGGGAGCAGGGGTTGACTCCAGAGAGCAGCTGGGGCAGGGGTTTCTGGGGACATGTGGGACGCAGCCACATCAGACTGCCTGAGTCTGAGCTGCGGGTGGTTGGTGAGCCTGGGCATCCCTGACTGGCAGCATCCCTCTGGTCCCAAGCTGATCCCACATTTGTGGTGGTCGTCTTCCCCTCTGCGTGTGGGGTGAGGGGGCCCTGTTTTGTGTACGTTCAGAGTGTCTGGTGACTGGAACTCGGCCTCCTTGAGAGCAGACTGGGATGCGGGAACAGGTCTGTTTCCTCTAAATGGGAAACCAGAGGGTGAGACTCAGTCCTGCTTTTCTCCTCTACTTCAAAATGTCTTCCTGCATCAAATCTGGGCCTATTTTGGGGGACAGGTGGAATAAGGCACAGATAACAGGCCTGGAAAATGAGGATGAAGGGTACGACTGTCAAGAACCCCAAAACTGCAATGACTAGACACAGTCCTCTGCTCCCAGGAGGGCACGGAGTTGTGAAGGATGGCCTTGCTTCCTGACCAGGTCTTGTGTATTTCCCCTTTCATTTCCCTTGGTTTTATGCTTTTCTTCCCTGTTACCCACCCCACCACTAAGGTTTCTTCCAGCCCAGTGCTTCCTTACAAGGAGGTCTGACTCAGACTTTGTCTTTAAGACCATACTAAAGGTACAGATTTTTTGTACCTCTAGTTTTGCAGCTATTGCTACTTTTACAGTAGAGGTTTCTGCAGCTGTTGGGACTCCCTGGTGCTCCATCCTGTCTACCCACCTCTCTACGGAAGATCCCACTCTGCCTTTGCCTTCCTGATACCTGTGTATGCAATGCACCCACACGGCCTGTGCTTTTAATTTATTTTAATACTTGGTGAGGCTTCCCCAATAAATGGGTGGAAATGCAACATCCAGGCTCTGACTGCTTTCTCCTGGCACCACCTGCATGAATGAGGTGGGGGACATGGTCCTACTCCTGGCCTAGGCCCTGGGGCTGGAGCCCCAAGCCGTTAGCAGCTGTGAGCAGCACTGCTGTGCTGGGAGATGAGGGGAGCTGTGGTGCTTCTGCGGCTCCCTGGGTGCTATGGGGTGTGAGCAAGGACTATGCAGGGGGCTCTTCCCTATGGATGGAGGACCCTGGGATAGGGCTGGGGACTGGGTACCACCTTGCTGGGGACTGGACAGGGGTGGCCTGTCATGTGAGCATCAAAGAAGCTGTTGCCCAGGAGGGCAGGTACTGCTCGGAGGCATAGCCCGACCCGAAGATGCTGTCCTCCACCTGGATCAGTCCCGAAGGGAGCTCAGAATACCACAGTTCTGGAGACTCTGGCCTCAGGGGAGTGACCTCAAATGATGAGCCTGCCCTCAAATACTGTGCCTCCACTGCAAATACAAGAGACTGTGCCCCAATCATGTCTCACTGACCTCCCTAGTCCCCTCTCATATGCTCCCCTAAACACCACCCAGTGACCCCAGTCTCAACCCCATAGTAGCCAGTCATGGAGACCAGCAATGCCCAAACTGGTGAGTGATGGGGAGTCTACTGCATAATTTGGGGTGGGATGCTTCTAGAATGGGAGGTGATGCCACCTGTGCATCCCTCTGGGATCCCACATGGCCGGCCTGGGTTCTTGTTGCGCAAGCACCAGCTCAAAGCTCAGTTTGGGGCCATTTTATCTGGGGACAAATCCACTCGCTTTCCCAGCTTGGCCCTGTTCTGCTCCCTGCAAGTGGACAAAGGGCAGCTTTCATCAGCCAGCTGCAGCGGGTGTCCCCCCGGGCTGCAGGCCATCACCCACACTCCCCACAGCATCTTCACCTGTGGGAAAAAGCCAACTGCGCCTGCAGGGTGGCTCAGCCTTCTGGGCACTCCCACGGCCGCAGCGCGTGTGCTGCTGACGCAGCGGGGTGCCTTGTCGGTGTCTGTGCCCCCAGGAGCGTGCGCTGCCACACACGTGCCAAGAGCTGCAAGTGTGGATGTCAGGTAAGCACGTGGGGATGTGCACAGTGTCTGTCTAGTCTCGCTGCTCCCTCCCCGTGTCGGCACTCTTGCTCTAGCCAGTGCAGCCTGGGGAGGGTGGGGTGGGCAGGGCGGCATCCCACTAAGATGCCAGGTACCAAGTTTTCCTTTGCCAGCAGCACAGCGTTTTCCCTGTCGCAGTGAATGTGTTCCTGGGGGGGGGGAGGTTGTCCACATGCGTGTGCGTGATGTGCTGACTCACTGACACACTGACACGCTGACCCACCAGCCCAGAGCTGAGATGCTGAGCTGGCTGTGGTGGTACCGTTAAGTCTTTAATCTGGGTTATCATCTAGCCCTGCTCTGAGCCGTTTAAGTTTCCTAAACGGGAGGCCAAGATTAACCATGGGGTGGGGGGATGTGGCAGGGTTGGGGGTCTGGCGGTTGAGAGCTGCTGGTGGGGGGGTCTGTCCAAGCATTGTTTCCACCCAGAGGGCTCAAAGCTAGTGGCAAAACGAACCTGGGCCTGTCTGGCTATGCAGATGGTCCCTTGGGAAGAGGTGGGTGGTCTTGGGGCAAGTCCCCAGACCCCAGGAGGGAGGCCTGGGTTGGCTGTGGTGGTGTGGGTGGCAGGGCTGGCCCTGCCCAGTGCCCACGTGGGCCTTTCCGAGCAGCTTAGCTGGGGTCACACTCAGGAGTAAATCTGCTGAGCCGCTTACGCCTATTACAAAATGGGTATGCAGGCAACCCCCCTCACCTGTACCCACCATCTTGGCCCTGCCTTGGTGCTGTTGCTGTGGGACTCGATCCACTGCAGCAGTCTAGGGGCACCCTGGGACACAGCTAGCTGTTCTCCCCTCATGCCAGAGGAAGGGGGGAACTGTGCAGGCGTTGCCACCACTCCGTTGTGCTGAGACCTCCCTGAGGAGCAGAGACACTCCTCCTCACCCCTTGCTGTGTTTGGGGTGGCTGGCAGGGAACGGATCTCAGGCTAGGACAGTGGGAGGGAAACTGAGGCAGGGACCAGTCTTTTGCAGGCCATGGCCGGGAGCTGAGGTGTCTGATGAAATCTCTCGTACTGTAAGCCCCGTGTGGTCCCTCTGTTCTGGGGGTCCCATGCAGTCAGCGGAGAGGGCGTTTCCTGGAGCTGCGGCATGGGTCACGCCATAAAGCTGCTCCTGTGGTGCACTGGACGCCTGCAGTGCGTGACGACACGCAGGGGCGCGGGGAGGACAGGCTACCGCCAAGGAAGGCAGAGTGCCCACAGCGGGGGTAATCCTGCTAAGAGGCTCTGAGGTCAGGCTGGGTGTGTGGCACAGCTCCCATCACCTTTGAGACTCACACTAGACACAGGCAACATTGTCCCAGAGAGCAGGATGGCACTGGCAGGAGCTGGGAGCCGCTGAGCACTGGGGCGGGGTGAGAGCATGCATGCCGCCATGAAAAGCATGTCTGGGGTCACCTGGGAAGCTGAGCACACACAAGGTGGGCCTCGTGCTTCCTCCCAACAGGCTCTCCTCCTGCAGGAGCCCCCTGGGAACAGCTCTTTACCAAGCCCAATTCCTGGTCCAAGCCCGCTCCAGCCCTGGTGGTCCCACTGCCCTGTCTGCTCTGGGCTGCAAGGCTTTGCAAGGCCACCATCTTGGGCCCGGAACTCCCACGTGGGCTGTCCAGGCAGGGGGCTCGTAGCTTTGGACTCACTTTCCCAACAATCAGGGCGCGATGACGATGAAAATGGGGCGGGGGCAGAGCTGCAGGAAGGAGCAGGGTCCCCAGGCCTAAGCAGGTCTTGGGGAGGTCATCCTGCCTCCCTGCTGTGCCCTGCTGGCATCGACACAGGCTGTCACGTTCTGGCTAGGGAGAGGTGGGCAAAGGCCACTTTCCCTGAAATAGCTGCTTGCACCCAGTGCCAGCCTGGCTCTTCCCCTACATTGAGTCACTGTGGCACAGGGGGGGACTGACCTTCATCGTGAAAACAAACAACAAGCAAAAGCAGCGCTGCCGGCTGAGAAACTAATTTCCTTCCAACCGCCCGTCCAGTCCCCAGTCCCTGGAGCTCCCAGGCCCTGTTTCCCACTCTCGCTGACACCTGCATTCTCTCCTGCGTCCCTCGGTGCAGGTACCACTGTTGTCCTGCTTTCCCTTCACAGGTAGCAGGACCTGGCTACCTGCAGACCCCATGAACTGGGCGAGGCTAGGCTGTCTCAGGGAAAGGGGCAGGCTGTGCAGGTGGTTTGGGCCATAGGACCCATTTGGGGAAGGAAGCAGAATGCTCTGCAGTCCCAGCTCTCCGCTTGTCTTCTGTACAGTGACACCAGTGCAACATGGGACTTGGCTTTGGTGCTGCAGGGATGTACAGCTGTGGTGGTAGCTCAGGGGCACCAGGCTGCATGCAAAGAACAATCACTGTCAGGCCCTTGAGATGCTCTCCAGCCCTGCAGCGTGTGTGATCCTCACCCTGTCCACCACTGGTAGCCCCAGACCAGTTGATACAGTGGAGAAACTTCTGGGTGGTGAATAGGAGGCTGAACTGCAGGCAGTGGTGCCACACTGGGACATGGCTAGGAGAACTGCTGGGACAGCAGTGAGGCTATGGGCCATGGGGCAAGCAGCCAGGTGAGCTTTTGGGGTGGAAGAAGGCTTTTTGAGGCACAGACATTGCGGTCAAACAAGGAGGCACCTGGGGGGACCCATCGGGGACCCATCAGGGCAGCCCCAGGAGGATTGCTGGACACCTCAGCAGCTTGCAGGATGGGGAGGCAGGAGGATTTCCAGGTGGAAATAAGGCAGCTCATCTCCTTAAGCAGCTGAATGGGATCACCTGCAAAGATGGGAGGGCTAGTTCAAGGGGAAGGAAGAGGTTGTAGAGCATGCCCACCGGGGGCAAGATCATTTTAGGGATGCAGCTTGCACCAAGCACCTCTTGTTCTTTGGGCAGATACATGGGGTGCAATTGCCCTTGAGTGACCTGGGGAGAAAGGTCTGGTCCCCACCTGCGTCTAGCTGCCCCGCTGCAGTGAAATCTCGGGGGGCAAGGTAGCGCAAGGGCACTGCAGGCCTGGGAGCGCCCCAACTCTGGCCTCACAAAGTGGGTGAAGGAAGAGCCCCCTGCCCTGCTTGCTGAACCCTGTGCAACCCCAACAGGGGCCGTAGCAGCCGCAGCCCCGCACCCTTCGCTGCCCCTCAAGGGGCCAGGGAATCCCCCCGCTCCATGTTTTTCTCAGGGGGGGAGGCACCAGAGGTCCTGCTCTCTTCTCATCGTTTCAACGTGGGGTGATGCGAAGAGAGTGATGTCCCTGCCAGGCCCGCGGCGCCAGGCAAGGGCCCCACTGGCTCACGGGGCAAGGAGGGGGAACGGCCCCACCGGACCCTCGGGCCGGGCCGGCGCCCGGCTGGGAGCGGGCCCGGGCGCCCGCAGTTGCCGGTGGGGAGGCGGCTCCGCCCGTCGCCGCCAGGGGGCGTTGCCCGGCGGCCCGCCGCGCCCTCCCGCGGGCCCCGGCGCCGCGCCCCGCCGCCCCCCGGGACGCTGGCAGCGCAGCTGGGGTGCCCGGTGGCGTGGCGGCGGACCGCACGGGGTGCTGGGGTGCGGGAGGCTCTGGACACGCTGCGGGGTGGCCGGGGTGCTTCGTGGTCCCAGCCGCCGTGACCGCTGCCCGGCTCCTCTGCCCGGCTGTGCTGCCACTCGGGCCGCAGCAGCGCCCCGGGGAGAGATGGGCACCCACGCGGCACTTTCCTGACCAGAATCCCACCCTGCGGTGCCACTGCCACGAGCCTGTGCCAGACCACGGTGGCCCATCCAGACCACGGACAATGCACAGAGTTTCCTGTCACTCGCAATCCCCCCTCCTGACAGTTCCCCCACCCCCCCACCCCCCACAAACCAGCTCGTGGTTTCCTCGGCAGCATCCTGGGCAGAAAGGAAGCCACCAGCTCCCTTCATCCCTGCCAGGGGTCTCTTGAGGGAGATGAGTTCACTCCTGCTGGGTGGCGGTTCCAGTGCAGGGGGGGATGATCCCTGCTCAGCGATGCCTGGGCCGCTGGTGCAGGCTCCGTCCAGATCCTCAGCGGTGTCCGGGCTACACGAGACGCTGAGCCTGTGCTGCCCTGCTGGGAGGTGTCGGCCTGAGACACCCCACCTCTGCCCGCTCCCTCCTTTCAGCTCCCCCAGGACACCTGCGCAGGGAGCTGTGGCCTCTCCCAGCTGGGGCAGTGGGAGGTGTCGGGACCTGGGTCCCCAGGCTGCCTCAGCGGGGCTGGGCTGGGCGTTAGGTGTTGGCTGGTGGTTGTACGTCCTTCGTGTGAACGTGAGCTCTGCACGCAGGTGTGCGCTGTGCATGTGGGGTGTGTGCGATGTATGTCTGTTTACACGTGCACAAATGCCTGTGTGCGTGCTTCTGCGCATGGGTGCATGCAGATGTGTGCGTGCAGGGGTCTCAGCGCGCACGCCCGCCGTCTGCACCCTGTCTGCTTGTGCCCCCTCTGCGTGCTGAGGTGTGCACGCTACACGCGCGTCCACGAAGGCACGCAGGTACCCGTGCCCGTGTGCCAGACCTGTGCATGTGCATGGCCCTGTGCATGGACACGGGTGTGCGTACGCGCGGCTGCGAGTGTGCAGCGCGACCCACGTGTGGGACCTATGCATGCGCGCGGGGTGCGCGCGGGGTGCGCGCGGGCCGGGCCGTGGCGGGCGCGCGTGTGCAGGATCCAGCCCGGGTTTTCGGAGTGGCTGGAGCCGGCGGCGCTCCCGGCCGGGGTCTCCGTCCCGAGCCCGCTCGGCGCCGCCGCTGCCGCCGCCCAAGTTGGCGGAGCCGGACCCCGCGGCTCCGCCGGTTGTGCTGGGACGCGCCGCCCCGCCGGGGCTCCGGCGACTTTCTCGAGGCGCCCGCGCCGGGACGGGAAAGTGCCGGGGGCGCCGCGCCGTCCCGCCCCGCCCGCCGGGATCCCCCTGGATGTGCGGCTTCTCGCCCGGACCGCGCCGGAGCTGCAGCCGCGGGAGGGGAGGACGCGGAGCCGCGGGAGCCGCTCGGAGGTAGGAGCCGTCGGACGCGTCGGGGCCGCGGGCAGGGGCTCGGGGCGCCCGCGGGCCGCCGCTGCGCGGAGGAGCCGGGATGGCGCCAGACCCTCCGCCGGGCCCCGGCGGGGCCGTCCCGCTCCCGCGTCCCGTCGGCGCCAGGGGGACCTCGACCGGGGCTCGCGGCGCGGAGCCCGCCGGGGTGCGGAGCGGCAGCGGCGCGGGGTGGGACTGCGCGGGGCGGCCGGGGTCGGTCGGGGGGGACCGGCAGCGCGAGGCGGGCAGCGCGCCCCGGCCCCGCCGCGCTCCCCGTCACGGACACGCGCGCTCACACCCCCTCCCACGCCCTCCCTCTCCAGCCGTGCGCCGGGGGGGTCGGTGGGCTGCTCGGGCCGCGCCGCCGCTGTGCCCGTCTGGTGAAGCCCCTCGCAGCCCGAGGAGGGGAGGGGAGTGCTGGGCTGGAGCAGGGCGCTCCGGGCTCCTGGGCGAGGAGCCCCGGCGCCGGGCAGCTCCGCCGCTGCTCGGATCGGGTGTGCTGGACCGGGAGCAGCGACCGGGTGGAAGTCACTGACCTGGCCCGAGGGACGCAGCGCTGCAGGGCTGTCCCCGGGCGCACAGGACCGGGGAGCAGAGCCACCCACGCTGCTGGTGCGAGCTCCCGGCCGTCCTGAGCCCGCTTACCGTGGGCCAGTTGTGGTACCTGTGGGGCTCTGCCCCCAGCTGCTTGGGCAAGGCGCGGAGCTGGCTGGCTCAGCCCCTGTGCCCCGCAGCCGGAGCAGACAGCTGTACCCCCACCAACAGTGCCACCGTTCTTGGGGCCCTCGGCAAGGCGCCGAGGGGAGGAGGGTTTGGCACTGGGACAGTGGGTCCCCCTGCTCCCCTGACAACCTGCCAGGCCATGTGGGCAAACGTCTGACAGGAGTGAGGTGGAGGGAGATTCTGTGCACCCACAGGAGCCTTCCAGAAACCGTGGCGAAACACCCAGGTCCTGGTGCACCTCGGCTTCCCAGCCCTCATCCTATGGGCCCTGGGGCTCTACTTCTTCCCTCACAGTGTGGGCTGTAGTGGAGGCTGCTGCAGAAGTGTCTCATGCCTGGGAAACCTAGAATTACAGAACCGTAGAGCAGCCCAGGTTGGAAGTGACCTCAAAAAGTCATCTAGTCCAACGGTTTGTGGGAGAGGGAACTGAGATGAGTTTATTGAACCTCTCTTGTTTTGGGGGGAGGGCGGAGCTGCTTTTTCACATTGCTTGTGAAGCAGCTTCAGTCCTTGCATGTGCTGGTTCAGGGTGTCCATCAGTCCAGCTGCAGGTTTGCACAAGGACTGCTGCTGGCTGTAGTACTCGGAGAGCTGGGGCTGGAGGCAGGTGGGCTGTGTGAGGGAGCTCAGCCTCGAGTCCCCCTGCAGCTGATACCAGGCTTGACCTCTCTGGCAGATGGCTCCAAGTGCCTCCCGTGCCCCACTGCATGCCGACCCCTTGGCCACCTTTCTAAAGACTCCAGGACCATTGGGTTCAGATGTTGGCTCTGCATCACTCCCTGGCTGGCATGAGGAGGCTGGACCCAGCGCAGCAGGCTGGCCAGGGTCAGGCGTGGCACAGAGGAGCAGCAGGGAACTGGCATTGCCAGTGTGAGAAGCCCCTGAGCAGGGCATTGTGAGACCTGGTCAGCCCAGCTTGCAGCTGAGCGTGAGCTGACTGAGCCTGTGTGGGCACGGGCCACCCTTTTTCGGGTCTGACCAGAGTGGCCTGCAAAGCCCCCCCAAACTGCACCAAGCCCTCTGTAAGCCACGAATGCAGGAATGCTAAAGGCAGAGGAAGCGTCTCTCTGAGGAATTACCCTCTCTGTGTCATGGTGCCCTAGGCCAGGCCCTGTGCACACGCATGAAGTCCAGATGGTCCCTAACCAAAATGGAGGGCACTCAGCACTGCAGTGAGAGCCTGAGGGCTGCACCTCTCCTACAAAAATGGAGAGACACGCAGCTGGGTCTGAGTGTGGCTGGATGGCTGTGGCGTTTGCAGTGCTGTGTTCGGAGTCTGGGAGATTCGTAGATACTCCAGCCACAGCCAGGGTCCTGTGCCCAGCCCTGGGAGGGATGTGGGGGCACAGCAGATGCTGCTGGGTACTCAGATACCTGAGTTTTCACCTGCTCTACTCTGTAGTCTATGTGTGGCAAACCTGAGCTGATGGATGCAGCATCCTGAAGGGTGGGCACTGGGTTTTGGTGCAGGGGTGGTTGGCGGGGGGAGGGGAGGGAAGAGAAAGCAGCTGGATGAAGTTTCTCCTTCAGAAATTCAGACCTAGGAAAACTTCCCAGTGTGCCTAGGTCTGCTGTGTCCAGCTGAGGCAGAAGATGCCTCTGTGGGAAACGGGTTGCCCTCCGTGCTGTTTGGTGTTTGAAGCTGGTTTATGGGTGCGTGTGTGTCTGCACAGCGCCAGCTGGGCTGGTCCGCGCCCTTGCTCGAGCGTTTCCCCAGCGCAGTGAAGGTTGCTGTTACTCAGCAAGGGACTTCGAGGGCAAGGGGGTCTTCTCAAGGGGGAAACTGAGACCCTGGAACAGATCCACGCCTAAACTCCCTGTGCCTGCTAGGACCCCTAAATTCTCTGACTAACAAGGATGTCAGCACCTCTGAGGAGACTGGCACGTGCTGACCTGAGCCCACCAGTGCATCTGCCTGCCCAGCTGCCGCTGTGTGCATGCGTGAGCTCCCAGTAATGCTTGTGAGTGGACTTGTGAGGCCCTCTGGGCATTTGCTTGTAGCCAAGTCATTGGTTGCTTGTGGGAGGGTCCTCATCATTTTTTTGGTCGCAAAGACAAGCACAAAATCAGGAGCCGGTTGGGAGCCAAAGGTCGCCAGGGCCCTGTGGCTCGTCTAGTGGGAGGTGGTGGAACAAACTCAGTACTGCGTTCCCCTTTCGGTGCTGGAGCTGGCTGAGCTGCGAGAATCTCCATGGAGCAAGGAAGTTTCCATCTAGGGGAGTGAGTCAGCGTGGACACCTTGTGACGTGCTGTCATGGCAGGGCAGCCTGAGGAGAGGCGGGTGCTGAGCTCGGGCTTGGAGGAGGATTTGCAGCTCACTGTCCAGAATGTGCGCAGGGTGGGTGGGCGGATGGGCTGGAAGACACAAAGGCCTTTTTTCCAGTTCAACTGGGAGATGCTGTTTGTGACATACCACAGCTCAGGACTCCAGGTGCAGTGCTGGAGAGGGTGGCCAGCCCGTAGTCCCTGGGGAGCACCGTTCTCCCTGGCACTCCAACATGCTGTGCAAGTGTGCACACCCTTGTGCCATCCATGTAACTGCACATGCATGTACACATGTTCACATTCGCACAGATATATGCACACCTATACATGTGCATACCCATGTGTGACATGGCTGTCACGAAAGGATGTTTGTGGTGGTGTCTTTCCTTCCTTCTACAGGTCACTGGGCCTGTTGTTGTCCATCTGTGATGACATACTAGAAGTGGGAAACCTTGAGTGTCTGGTAGTTGGTCAGAAGGGTGAGGAATCCTCTTACACCCAGAGCGTCCCCCAGGAGCGTGTATGTGTGTGCACACCTATGGACATCCCTATGGAGGGGCCTGTTTCTCTATACACCTTTGTGCACAATCACCCGCCTGATTGGTGGCTTGTGTCTGTGGTGCTGGAGTCTGTCTGTGTGCCTCACTTTCTCTTGATATCTTCTCCTGCTGTTTAGCAATCCTAGTGATGTAATAAATAAAAAAGGTCCATTGGGTGGGTCCTTGGTGAGACTGAGGGGATTCTTCTACAGAAATCCCCACAGGAACGCAGCAAGCGTACCCACCCCAATCCATATGGCACATCAAACCCTTCAGAAGCTGCGGAATGGCAAGGTGAACAGCTGATAAAATAGCAGCCTCAGAGTGGGAATAAGCAGCAAAAACAGAGCTGTGTTTCAGCTCTGCTGCATCTGGGTCTGAGGCTGGCGTGGGGTGGGCAGGGTGCTTCCGGATGTGGTGCAACCCCACCGCCAAACTCCCACCCCTGATCCAGGGGGACCAGAGCCCTGGCTGGAGCCCCCCATGGTGGCAGAGAACAGGCTCTAAGTGATGGGGTTGCTGTGTGTATGGATGGAGCAGGTCTCCAGTCCAGGAACAGGAAAGCGGGTGTCTGTGTCACCCACCTCCACCAGTGGCAGGTATAATTAGGAGAGACGAGTGTGTCCCAGCAGGCAAAGGATTGCTGGGGACTTTTGGGAACAGCCTGAAGGGCACTCCCACCACCACCTCTCTGCAAACAGAGGGGGTCTCCTGCCCCAAAGGAGGAACAACTTACGCTTCCTCAGTCCTCAAGTGTTGTGCTTACCTTGCTCTATGCTCAGCGTATTGAGAGACGGGCAGTCCCATAAATTAAAACGGATTGCTATTGCATATCTAATCCTTTAATGACTGCTGGAGTCCCTGCCAGGTCCTCCACATCCTGCTGTTCCCATCTTCTGAGGAATCCTTGCAGGATGGAGCTGTTGGGGTGGGAACAGGCTCAGTGTGAGCTCCCCTGACTGTAGTGGGATGACAGATGACACTGAGCCCACTGCCTGCTGTGTCCTACCCTCCCTCCCTCAGGACGCGGGATTTCCTGCGTTTCCTCCTGTTCTGGGGGTGTCCCTCCATGTAGCACATGAGCATGCTGGGTTGGGGGTGATGCCTTGATGCCATGGGAAGGAGCTGCGCCTGGCAGGCACTCCCACAACCGTGACTTGGAGCTGGGCTTTTATAGGTCCCACATGTTCAGTTTTGCAGTTTCCCTCCAGCACTGGGGAGGAAGGGGAAGCATAAAAATTCCTTATAGCAGCTGCTGCCGTGTGTGCACCTCCCCTTACCCACACCCCAAAACCTTGCCCCCACCCAGACACCAGCCTAACGAAGGCAGGGGCCAGGGAAGTGACTTTACGTGAGCAGTTTGCAGGGGTAGTGTGTGCTGGGGGCCAAAGTAAACAACGTACAAGCCTGTGACAATTGCCTACCTGCCCCGGGACCACCGAGCAAGCACCACCACTCCTTCCCGGCTTGCCACCGCTTCCTGAGTGGCTCAGCCTGTGGTTGAGGGCCAGCGGTCTCTGCTTTACGGGGGGAACAGGCGTGGGGAGCTTGCAGCTGTGAGCTGCCATCCTGCAGCCCTCCGCCATGGGCTGTCTCTGCCCTGGTCTCCCTGGGGTGCACTGGAGACCGGGCAGCCAGGGCTGCACCCCGCGCTGGCCTGCCTTATCCTCCTCCCAAAGGACACGTGTGTTAGCGTGTGTTAATGTGTCTTAGAGGCATGTCAGTGCATGGGCGTGAGCGGGTGCGGATGCACGTGGGAGCGAGGGGCTGGATTATTTTGCCCCCTGCCGAGATGCGGCGCATGGGTGGTGGTGCACTGTGGCTTGCATAAAGCTGTGCTGCTGCTGGAGGGATGGGTGGCCTGGGCAGGGACCTCTGGTCCTTACTGAAACGGGCGTGAAGGGCAGAGAAGAATTTTGGCATGGGGTGGGGCATAAGCATATGTTATGTTTTCTGAAGGTGGCAGCTGGGACTGAAAAAGGGAGGGAGGGAGAATCGAATGGAGGATGTCCTGAATCTTTCCTGGCATGGATGTCTCTGCACCTTTCCCTCCACACCTGTAAACTTCCCCCAAAGCTGGTTTTTCTCTGCCTGATCTTCTGCGGGCAAGGGACCACCTTGGAATGAGCTTGGCAGCCCACACCAGCATGGGATTACGACCCTGAACTGTCCCCTTTCGGACTCCCTGAACCTGAAGCAATGTGCTTTGTGGCAGCTGCAGTCCTGGGCAGATTAGCTGCCCCATGCAGAGGAGCATGGGCTCGCCCGAAAGGCCTGGCCTAACAGTGGGGTCAGACACATAGCAAGGCAGCTGGGCGGGAGGGCTGCACGTCAGTTCTGCTGGAGGCAGAGATGAGAAAGTGTGGGGGGTCAGGGGAAGCAGCTCCCCAGTGCAGTCTGGCCTGGCCCCAGCTTGGTCTCAGGGCAGGGAAAAGGGGCTGCTTCCAGGGAGGAGTTTCACCGTCTTTGCCCCACCGTCAGTAGCCTTTCCCCACCCCAAGGATCGCGGCTGTGGTGCTTGGGGAGGCTGTATAGCGTGCGGGAGACATCATAGCTGGGGAGGGGTGTGTTGACACTGCCAGCCCCCCCTGCCCTGGCAGGCAGCTAGCATGCGTCCCCTTGTCGCTGGCAGGAGGGAGCGTTGGCTTCCCAGCAGCTCACTTCCAGCCTTGCTACTTGCGCTGAGGTGCTGCAGCTCAGCCTGGGCTTCTGCCTGTTCCTGTTTGTGTCTGCAGAGCTGCCCTGGCCGCGGCTCTGTCTGAACTGCTGCCCCAGTTGCGGGAAGGCAGATCTTAAGCCAGATCAATGTTTTTCCTAAGGCTCTGTAGGGTTAAACCAATTGGGCACGTGGCTGACCTTGGGTCACAAGACAGCTGAGGCGAGGGCTGCAGGGGTTTTGGCAGGGCTCTGTGCCAGTGGTGGGTTCAAGGGTTTGCCTCCCCCAGGGCTAGAGCCCACCTCTCCTGAGGCGGTGAAAAGGACCTGCAGTGGTGGCCTGCTGGGCTGTCTCCCCACCTTAGCGTCCGCCACACCGCTTGACCCTGCTCTCTGCTCTGGCTCTCCCTTGCTTCTTCAGTCAGTAAGGGTTTGGGGTGACTGGGCCTGCAAACATACATCCGCTCCCCCTTAGCTGCTGTTATGGCTCCCAACATACACATGTACATGTGCACATTCCACACATATGTACACATGCAGGAGCACATGTGGAAGCATGCATGCAAACACATAGATCTGTGACTACGTACACACAAGCACCCCCCCCCCCAAAACATACACATAAACACAAATCCCTCTTCACACATGCAGACGTGTACAGCCAGACTCGTGCATTCACACAAACGTGCTTACAGAAACCCAGATGCCCCCGCGCATGCACACACGGAGCCCTCCCCCAGGCCCCCCACGCTGGGGGCTGTGCTGGGCGGGTTGATGGATTGTGCCACACACAGCTCAGCGCTGCTGGTCTGTCGGCTGGGATCTCGGCCGCATGGGCTAATCCAGCCCTGACATCACATTCCTCCACAGTGGGGCTCCAGGGCGGTTAACCCTGCTGGGGCTGGGCCTGGGGCAGGGGGTGATGGGAACAATGTCGAGGTGCAGGCAGGGACCCCACGACCCTCGTGTGCTGGGCTGGATGGCAGCCACTCTGCTGCAGCACACTGCACCCACTGCTGTGGGCTGGCCGGCCCTGGGGGTGTCACAGCTGGGTGGGAGCGGGGAGCGTCTGTTGCGAGGCAGATGCTGGGGTGGGGGTCTGCCCTGTAGCAGAGTGCGGTGGGGTGCAGCCCAGCTACTCCTCCTCTCGCAGCCAGGTCTTCCACGGGCGTGCGATTCCCCTGTCAGTGCCTCCGCCTGTGTCTCTCCCCCCACCCCCCCACCCCCCCCCCATCAGTCTGGGTATCCCGACTGTCCCGACTGTCGTCCTGCGGTACAAGCTCTCTGCATCTCCTTTCCCACTCTGCCTTTTGTGCCTTCTCCTCTGTCTCCTTCCCTTTCCCCTACCCCGTTCCCCACTGTCCTCAGGAAACTGGAGCCAGATGACAGATTTTAAGATGTTTGCAGGAAATAAAAGGCAAGGAGCCGGGGGGGAGGGGGATGGCCAGTCCTGACCCCCTCCTGTGCGGCTTTTCGGCGTCTGGAGCCAGCCCTGCTTCAACTGCTCCTGCCGCTGGCTGCGCTCCTTGTTTTCTTGGCAGAGAGGAGGAGGAATGTGTTTCAGTTTGAGTTTCTTGGCAGGAGAAGACCAAGGGAAGATTCCCCTCAATCCCGGCTGCTCCTGGCTCTCCGATTTATGCCCATAGGCTGCGACTTGGGTGGGCCGCGGCGGTGTGCGGCGGGCGGGGGAGGCGAGCGCGGCGGTGCGGGAGCCGCGGGCCGGTTCCCATTGGCTCCCTGCGTCCCCGGCCTCCCCCCGCTTCCCCTGCTCGGGGGGCCGCCGGGGTCCGGGGAGCCCCTGCGGACCCCGTGGGCTGGGGGGGAGCATCCAGCAGCTGGGACCTGTGGCCCCTCGGCACTTTCTGCTCTGCATAGCCCCCCCGGCTCGCGCTCAGCAGCAAGAACGGGCGGGATGGGACAGAGCCGGGTCACTGCCGTCGTGCCCGCCTGGCACCCGGCTGCCTCCCGGCTGCCCCAGCGGGGAGACCCAGCCCTTGCCCGGCCGGGTCTGCTCGCTGAGCTCCTTCCCTCTGCCTGGATCCAGGAAGGAGAGGCTGTCTTGGCCCAGAAGGACCCTGGCCCTTCTGCTGTATCTAGGTGGCCAGGGCCTGGGGGGTGGTGGGGACCAGAGCCCCGCGGAGCTGCCCCCAGTCCTGCGTGGTGGGTGCTGGAGGGGACGCAGAGGGGATACCCCACGAGGCAGGGAGATGGTGCACAAGGCTGGGGAGTCGTGAGGCAGGGGTAATGTGCCTTGTGCTACGTGCCTGTGTGTTCCCCATGTGTGGTGGTATGCTGTGCGTGCGTGCGTGCCCACATGTGCTCCATACGTGTTTATGTAAAGCTGTGCACGTGCATGTGAGCACATGTGCAGTATGCATGCACATGCAGCTTTGCACAGGTTCCGTTGGATGCACGTGTTGTCTGGTGTGCGTGTGCATGAGCACTGCGTGTTAACACGGGTGCTGTGTGCGTGCACAAGGAGTTTGTGTGGCGGTCACTGCAGGTGTGTCTGCGCGTGCTCTGTGAGCGTGTGCGTGTGTGTGTGTGTGTGCAGGGATGCAGCAGTTGGCGGGCACAGCAGAGGCTGGCACAGCTGTGCATAGCAAGGTGAACGGGGCCAACAGCCAGCAAGGTTGAGGGGACATCACAAAGGCTATGGGTGAATTAACCCTTTTCCTGGAAGTGGTAGATGCCTCACAGATGGTGCCCCATCTGCTTGGAACCCAGGGCACCAAGACCCCGGTCCCGGTGGGGGCAGGGAGCTGTAGGCTGGTGGGAGCCAGCTGAGCCCAGGGCAGAGCCCATGGTCCCACTGCTGCTGCGGCAGCTGGGTGCGCCTGTCTGGACAGGTACAGTCCCACTCCCCTCTGGGCTGGGGTGGCTGCATATGGTTACTGCACTGCGTGGCAGCAATCTGCCTGCTGTCATCTGAGCAAGGAGCTGGTGCGCGGGGACTGTGGATCCGGGGCAGCCTGGGGGAACTCAGGTGATGGTTCTCGGGAGGGGGAGACAGGGGGCTTTGGCTTTGCTGAACTCCAAGACCCTCCATCATCTCCCAGCTGCACATATGCCTCTCCAGATGTGTGCAAATGTATGTTCATGCATCCGTGTGTGTCTGCACACATGCGAATAGCTGTGTGCACAGAGGGCTGGGGGACTTGCTGTGTTTGACTCCACAACCAGGCAAAGTTGTGTGAGGGACTTGCAAGTGCTGTCTTTGTTAGATGTGGTGGCTAGGGTAGGGAGCAGATAGGCTTCCCCTGGAGCTAATTGCCCCATCTTTACTGCAAGGCCCAGGTCCAGCAGGCAGGTAAGAGGCCTCTCCTCTACACCCCCCACCCCCTCGTTTCCTACTCATCTGTCTTTCCCTTGCCTACTCCGTGCACCACCACCTTCCCGGGTACCTCCCTGTCCCTTCGCCTGCCCTGCTGTCATCCCCCCCCTCCATTCTTCCAGGCTGACACTCTCACAAAGCCCCTAGACAAGCTTTCAAAGGGGCAACTCATGCGGAAGAATTGCTGCCCCCCTCACCCCCCTGTGCTCCAAATGCAACCCAGCACTTTCCCAGCGGGGTGAGGGGCTCCCACTCCCCCAGACCCCTTGTTTGGGGCAATTCCCTTGGTCTCTCAAAGGGGGAGGCTGAGGGGGCAGGAGGCCTTGTTCCCAGTGCCATCCACATGTGCCTCTCCCTCACCCTGTGGTTGTTTCTTCTTCCAGAGCCTCTGTTCTGCGTGTAGGCCCTCAGGGGCCTTGGGGCAGGACAGTGACCATGGGTAGGGATGGATCTGTGGGCCAGGACTGGGTGCAGAGGCCGAAGGCAGCAGCCATAGTTGGAGATCTGACCATGGGCAGGGCCAGGCAGAGCAGCAGGTGGAAATGAGACCCAGGCACAGGGCAGGAACCTGCAGGTAGGGATGTGGCAGTGGGCTGGGCTGAGCCCCGTGGGCAGGGGTGTGATGTGTGGGTGGGCCAGGGCAGGGTTTTGACCTGCAGGCAGGGTGGGGACCCATGGGCAAGGCAGGGCTGCGTGGAACCTGCAGATGCGGCAAGGACCCATGAGGAGGGCAGAGCAGGGTGCCAGCTCGGGTCCTTTGACCAAGAATGGTTCTAACTGTCCGTGCCTTAGTTTCCCCTTTCAGCAGTTAGGGCTCGCAGTTTTTTACACCTGTCTGTGTGCTTGAGTGTGGCAGTTTGTGTGAGTGTCTGGGTGCACACGTGTGTGTTTCATTCCCTGTGCAACGGACACAGCAGTCAGTGCCCCCGGGACTTCCCGTCGCCGTGGGCTCGGGGCAGAGTTCTGCGTTGCGGGCTGCCGTGAAGCGGCAGCACAGGAGGTTTTGCACCCCGGGCGGGTGGGTGCGGGGCCACGGCGGGAGGTTTCAGGCCGTGGGCAGGGCGGGGGTGGCCGTGGGGCGTCGGGAGGCGCCGGGCGGGGCCCCTGGGCGAGCCTCCGGGGGCTGCGGCCGCGGCGAAGGGCGGCCCGGGCGGGCCCGCGGCTGCGCTGTGCTGCGGCGCCCCCTGGCGGGCACGGCGCAGCGCCGCCCGCCGGCGGCCGCGGGGTCCCGGAGGGCGCGGGGCTCGCGGGGGGGGACGTCAGCCCACCCTTGTGCTCCTCAGGCCCTGACCGGCTCCAGCCCCTCGGCGAGGACCAGATGTGCTCCTGAGCCTGGCCAGACCCCGCCACAACATGTTCAACCCTGTCAGCGCCCCAGCCACCGGCTACGCTGAGCACTGCTGCCTGCGCCCACCCCACGGACCAGCCCGGGGTGCCCCAGGGCCACAAGGTCGGTCGTAGCCCCCTCGTCCTGGTCAGTGCCTGGGCCTGAGCAGTGACTGGCATGGGCACGAGGGGCACCCGACTTCAGATTCAGTTCTTGAGTTTAGGGATGCTCTGGGGATTTCCTCTCCCTCTTGTGCCACCCACCCTAATACATCTTCCCGTCTTTCTTCTCCTCTCTGCCAGGACTTGATTTCCCCTTACGCCATCAGTCAAACCTCATGAGCAGTCACTGTGGGTATGGGTTGGTGCCAGGAACCGACCACCCAGGCAGTGGTGATGGTAAGTCTCTAGTCTTGGGAAGGCGTGGGGCAGGTGGGGCTTCTACAAGGGGTTTAGGCATCTACTGGGGATTGTGTTGATTGTGTCAGGAGTGCAGGTGTGTGTGCTGAGGTGGCCGGGCAGTGCTGGGGACAGTGATGCCTGTGATCAGGGAGGAGGCTGCTGGGGCTTCCGATAGCTTTCCTGGAACAGTGGTGCCTGTGTGAACAGGAGGATTTGTGTTGGCTGTGGCCAAGGGGATCAGGCGCTTTTCTTGGGACGGTATCAGCTGTAGCAGGGAGTATGTGTGTATCAAGGGTTTCAGGTACCCCCTAGGAACATTGATGGCTGTAGTAGGGAGGGGGTCACTTTTGAGCCTTGCCACAGTCCAAAGCCAGCAACAATTGGGAGAGCAGTGGCTGGGGAACAGCCCTGTGGAAAGGGATCTGCGGTTGCTGGCTGGCAGCAGGCTCGAGAAGAGCCAGCAGTGTGCCGTGGCAGCCAAGAGGACAAACCGCATGCTGGGGTGCATCAAACAAGCCAGTCGAAAGACGTGATTATCCCACCGTGTTCAGTGTTGGTGTGGCCTCACCTTGAGTGCTGTGGGCAGTTCTGGGCCCCACCATTTAAGAAGGATACTTGAGTGTGTCCAGAGGAGGGCAACAAAGCTGGTGAAAGGACTGGAAGGCATGTCCTGTGAGGAAGCAGCTAAGGTTTTTGGGTATGTCTAGTTTGGAGGAGGGGAGGCTGCGGAGCCACCTCATTGCTCTCTAGAGCTTCCCGAGGAGGGGTTGTGGAGAGGGACGTGCTGATCTCTTCTCCCTGGTATCCAGTGATAGGACGTGTGGGAATGGTTCGAAGCTGTGCCGAGGAGGTGAAGACTGGACATTAGGACCAGACCCCGCCACATTTCTTTACCGAGCATTTCTTTACCGAGAGAGTAATCTCGGTAAAGATTCTTTACCGAGAGAGTGGTCAAACACTCTAGGAACAGACTTTCTAGAGAGGTGGTCGATGCCCTGAGCCTGTCAGTGTTTAAGAGGCATTTGGACAATGCCCTTAATAACGTGCTTTAACTTTTGGTGAGCCCCGAACTGGTCAGGTCGTTGGACTAGATGATCATTGTAGGTCCCTTCCAAATGAAATGTGCTGTGCTGTTCTGTTCTGTTCTATTCTATTCTAAATCGGAAGCTAACCAGCATGCTCAGGGTATTCCTCCAGGCTCCAAAGCACCAGGCTTGTGTCCTTGGGGGTTTCTCCAGCCTCCTAGGATCCATGCTGACAGGAATGCCCCCCACTCTCTGCTGCCGTACCAGGCTCACGGTTTTCAACGCCCCGTGGTGCAGGCAAACTGGGCAAGAAGCGGGCACTGTCCATCTCGCCCTTGTCGGACTCTAGCATTGACCTGCAGACGGTAATCCGCACCTCACCCAACTCCCTCGTTGCATTCATCAACTCCCGCTGCGCCTCTGCCGGTGGCTCCTATGGCCACCTCTCCATCAGCACCATCAGGTGGGCACCAGACGTCAGCCCCGCTGGCGTGCATGCAGCCTGTCAGTCTGGGAGCTTGAATGCCGATTCCCAACTTGGGGAGTGCCTGGGTGAGGGCTGGGGAAAGTGGGAGCAGAATGGGACAGTGGGTTAGGGGAGAGGTGGCTGGGAGTTCAGACACCTGGGATCACTGGCTTAGAAGACTTAAATTTCTGTCCTCTAATGGTGTCATCTGCTCGTCCCTCTTGCTCTTTGCAGTCCATCACTGGGGTACCAGAGTCCACCAGGTCAGCAGACGGGGCAAGGCCACCTGTACAGCCACACCGCCCCACCACCCCCATGTAGCTCCTGCGAACACCTGTCCACTCACCCAGGGCTCCTGCACCATGCCCCAGCTCGTGGGACCGTCAAACACCGCCAGGTAAGGGGGCCTTGCATCCACAGAAGTGGTGCTGCATCCCATATAAGCACTGGTCCAGTGGGCATCTCAGTGCTGACTGCTTTCCACTTTCCCCCTGCCCCGGTAGCAGCTGAAGTTGGAGTGGAGCCTGAGCAGACCTCTGACTGTCAAATACCCAGAGGAGAGATCAGAGGGCGACATCTCCAGTCCAGCTTCCACAGGCACCCAGGTAGTCCCCAGGCCTTGAGACCCCCCAACTTCCTCAGAGCTCTGCGCTCCTCCCTGGCACCACTACCAGTAATGGGGAGCGTGAAGGGTCATAGCTGGGAGTGCTCATCTGGCTGTGTTCCCCCAGGACCCCTTGCTGGGGATGCTTGATGTTCGGGAAGATCTGGAGAAGGAGGATGGGAAACCTGAGTCTGAGAATGTGTATGAAACCAATTGCTACTGGGACGGCTGTGCCAAGGAGTTTGATACCCAGGAGCAGCTGGTGCATGTGAGTTAGGTCCTGCCTGGGCACACCCAGTGTCAGAACCTGTCTTCAGGCTACTGGCTGACAGCCCCCTGTGTCAACCCACAACTCCTACTCTCAGACTGTCCTATACTGGGCCGCTTCCCTCCCCTCCCGCCCGAAGAACTCACCACATGGGTGCACAGTGTTGGAAGTTACCCCTAGGAAGGGAGGGACATGCATCCTCCACTTCTTGTGGGCAAGTTCTTCATGACCCTCCCATACCATGTGCCTAGGAGGAACACCCATGCTGGCTTTCCTCACCCCTGGAGCAGCTTTCCTGAACCTTTGGTGCATCCAGACTTCCTCCTTTGCTCTTTGTCTCCGTTCAGACACTCCAAACTCTCCTATATCCCCTTGACCACCCCTCAGACCACCTTGACCCCTATGTCTTCTTTTGGTCCTCTCAAAGTAGCCCCCAGCCATCTCCTGTATCCCCTGCCTCCCCCAGACACATTCTTGACCACTCTGTTTTCCCCTAATCCCTGGTGTCTCCACCCACCGTGCCAGTCCCTCTAGGTTAGTTTCTCCCATGACACTCTCTTACGACACCTGTATCTCCCTGACCCTTGGCACCCTCCCCAGTGCCACCAGTGATGCCCCTCTCTCCTCAGCACATCAACAACGAGCATATCCATGGGGAGAAGAAGGAGTTTGTGTGCCACTGGGCAGCGTGTTCCCGGGAGCAGAGGCCCTTCAAGGCTCAATACATGTTGGTGGTGCACATGCGACGTCACACAGGCGAGAAGCCCCACAAATGCACGGTGAGCTGGCACGAGCCTTTGCAAAGCCTCAGCTGAGCTGTGGTGCTTTGCACCAGGCAGAGCTCGCAGGGTGTGAGCTGGTCCATCTGGTCTATGGCATTGAGGGGGACGTGTGGTGGGAAGAAGGAGGTGGGACAGCCAGGGTGGTCAGGAGCATGGTAGTGCATGGTATAGTGGGGCTCATGGTTGATGTGTGACGGAGCCCGTGTGATGGGTGGCGTGAAAGAGATGCACATGGGGTAAAGAGGTGTGTAGCAGGCTGGGTATGGCACGGCCACGTGGCCAGGGCGTAGTGAGGTGGCGTGACATAGGCCAGAAGGGTAAAGGGCTGTGCAGTGTTGTGAGGACACTCTGAAGGAGGGCAGGTGTGTTGTGCATCGGTTGGGAGGCGTGATACGTGTCCATGGCAGATGTGCCACGGGTACGTAGTGGGGAGGGTGATCTGGTACAGGTTCTGTGGAAGGTGTGTGGCATGTTTCACCCTTCTTGCCTGCGCAGTTTGAGGGCTGTAACAAAGCCTACTCACGCCTGGAGAACCTCAAGACGCATCTGCGCTCACACACGGGTGAAAAACCGTATGTGTGTGAGCATGAGGGTTGCAACAAGGCCTTCTCCAATGCTTCTGACCGGGCCAAACATCAAAACCGCACTCACTCCAATGAGGTACAGACCCATCTGGGGCTCTTTGCACCCCTTTGGGCTCCCCATATGCCTCCTGATTAGTCCTCTACTCTGTAAACTCCCTGCATCGCTGTTTTTTTTTTTTTTTCCTGTGTGCCCCAACTCCCTCCTTACCTGCTCTAATAAATTATGGACCCTGCTCCCTTCCTCAGTCACCTGCATTCCCACCAGGGTCCCTTTACCCCTGCCCCACTCCTGTGGAACATCACCCTGGCATTCTTTCTCTGGCTCTCTATGACCTCCTTCAAGGCCCTGCCGTAGCACCTACACACCCCCTTCCAAGGGACCTCAGCCTCTTTCATCCCTTCCTTCCCTCAGTTCATGGGCTGACTCGAGAGGGAGAGGAGGGGGCTTGATTTCATGCCCAGGTAGTACTTTGCTGGGAGGGGTCTCTGGCTGGAGCTAGCCCCCTCCCTTCACTGTGCCTGCCTTTGTTTCCCTGACAGAAGCCCTACGTGTGCAAGATTCCAGGCTGCACCAAGCGCTACACAGACCCCAGTTCCCTGCGCAAACACGTGAAGACGGTGCATGGCCCTGACGCCCACGTCACCAAGAAGCACCGAGGCGATGTGGTGCCAGGCCGTGCACTGCCCACGCCCAGCGGCCCTGCAGACCTGAAGCAGGAGAAAGACACAAATGGCCCCACTGAGGCACGGAAGGATGACAGCAAACTCTTGGTGCCTGACTTGGCCTTGGTAAGGAGCTGCGGGTGTGATGACGGAGGGCGGCCTGGCCAGGCATGCTGGAGGAGGCAGTTTGCATGGGAGGGGAGTCAGCTCTGCATCTGGCAGGATGTGGGCTCGCAGGTTGCATCAAGCGTGTAGTGGATATCTGACCCCCTTTTCCTTGGTTAATGTTTTGGGTACCCCCTAGAAGCCGCAGCCCAGCCCAGGTGGGCAGTCATCGTGCAGCAGCGACCACTCCCCACTTGGCAGCACCACCAACAATGACAGTGGGGTGGAGATGGCGGGCAACGCAGGCGGGAGCTACGAGGATCTGTCCACACTGGAGGATGTGGTGCCCTGTGAGCCCATGGGTGCCTCAGGGCTCATGGCCCTCCACAAGCTAGAAAATCTTCGCATTGACAAACTGAAGCAGATGAGGAAGCCATCAGCTACCAAAGGCCTGAATTTGCCAGCCATCCCTGGAGCCGGTGAGACTGTGGTTCCCTGCCACCTGGATGTGGGGCCAGTCCCATGGGCACTGTGTCAAGAGAGATCTGGTTTGCAGCCAGAGAGGTTTGCCCACCTTCCTTTCACTAGTGATGGACCCCCACATCTGGGTTGTGCCCCATCCTTGGACTCAATGATCTTAAAAGTCTTTTCCAACCTATATGACTTTCTGCCCCTTCTTTGTTTCTACCACTTCTTCCTGTCATAGCAGACACTAACCATGGAAGAGGCCACATCCTGGTGCTGAAGGTGGCTGCCTGTTCCTCCTCTGACCGTTGGTGCCATACTCTGACCTGAGTGTCACAGGGTAACTCCTCCTTTTCTTTCCTCAGGCCTGCCCGGGGAGGTGTCTGGGATGTCCCTGCCGCCACCAGCTGCCTCGCACCGACGAATTGTGGAGCTGTCGGCAGCAGAGATGGGCATGCCCCTGAACGAGCGCCGGAGCAGCGCCACCAGTACCGTAAGCTCAGCCTACACCGTGAGCCGGCGCTCATCCCTGGTTTCCCCGTACCTGGCCGGGCCGTGTCTGGGTGGCGAGGCAGGGGCAAAGCCCAGCGGGGCAAGCCTGGCAGATGGCTACGACCCCATCTCTCCGGATGAGTCGCGACGCTCCAGTGATGCCAGCCAGTGTGGAGGGCTTCCGGGTGTGGGCAGCCTTACCCCGGCCCAGCACTACCGTCTCAAGGCTAAATATGCTGCAGCCACAGGTGGCCCACCCCCAACCCCTCTGCCCAGCATGGAGCAGGTGGGCATGGGTGGCCACAGCAGCTTACCCAGGGACTACTTTGGGCCAGCGGAATCCCGCTTCCTTGTAAATGGTTTGCTGCGAAGGCACAGTTCCAACGACTGCCCTGGCTATGCAGGCAGTGTTCCCCCTCGTCTGGTCCCTCGGAATGGCGTGCGGCGGGCCAGTGACCCTGCTCGGACTGCGGCCAACCTTCATGCTGTGCCCAAGGTGCATCGTTTTAAGAGCACAGGTAGTGTGAATGTGCCAGGAGTGGGCAGAACTGCTCCGCAGTCCTTGGGTGGTTCTGATGCCAACCTTCAGCGCCATGTCTTCTCACCACACCCACCCAGCATCAGTGAAAATGTCTTCTTGGAGAGTGTGAGCATGGAGGGCACTGGCCCAGGCACAGAGTCTGGCTTGCTAGAGATGGAGCAGTACTTGAACTACCCCGAGGAGAGCTTCCCATGCCAGGGGACAGGTGTGGACCTCCAGTGTGAAGGCCTCTACGGCAGCGCTCACCGGACCACGGAGGGTATGCAACTGAACCCAGGAGGGCATGCGGACATGGAGGAGGGGTTGCTTCAGTCTGAGTTCTCCCTCCCTCAGTGCCAGACAAACCAGCACTTAACGAGTATGCATGCTGCCAGTGGGACCATGCCAGCTCCTTGGGGTGAACCTCCCCAAGGTAACCTGGAGATGAGTTCTGGGCAGTGGAGTGTCAGTGCCTCTGCTGCTGCCACGTCTGGTCCACGCTGTCACCAGCAAAGTGCTGAGTACCCACTACCCAGTCCCTGTGGGCAACAGCCTAGACTTGTGAGCTCGTGCCAGGACAGTGGATTTTCTGGGGCACACCAGCTTAACCGACTACAGATTAAATCTGAGCAGCGTTACCCAGCACCTGTCCGAGCACTTGCTCCTTGCCAGAACGCCAAGCTTGCTGGGCCCATGCAGCCTCCTGCATCATTTGGCCAAGCCATGGATGTAGGGCCTGGTGGTTACCCACCCGAGGGACAGACACCTGTCGGTTACATCTTGAGCCCGGGCGCTAGAAGAGCACAGACCCCCACCATGCAGACCAAAGAAGTGATGGTCCGTAGCTATGTGCAGGCCCAGCAGGCCCTGATGTGGGGAGACCTGCTGGCCTCCAAGGGAGGGGAGGCTGGCGTGGGGCTGGGCAGTGAAGCTGGCCAGGGCCGAGCCACGCAAGTTCCCCTGTACCGCAGCCCCAAGTACTCTGGTTACCAAGCCAAACTGGATCACCTGCAGGGTCTGACAGAGACTCGTCAAGTGCTAAACGCCCCGTGCTTCAACCCGGAGATGGTGCCACATCCACCCGGTGGCCCTAAACCACCGGGTCACCAAAACAGTCCGAACTACGCGGGCAGCCTAGCTCAGCCCAGTCATTCCTGTGAGGGAGTGGAAGCTGGTTCCCGGCGTGTACTTCGCTTGCCCCCTGCCTGCCCCACACCTGAGGGGCCCAGTAATGCCCTGCTCTGTTACCCAGGCCAGGGCACACATGTGCAGGTGGACAAAGGCGGGCATAAGCTGTTGGGCCAGATGGCAGCAAGCTCTGGGGGTCCTGGGCATTATGGTGGGACCTTGGAAGGACTCAAAGGCAGCTCATGTTACTACCTGGATTCGGGGGAGCAGGTGGCCAACAGTCTGGACTCTCTGGACCTGGAGAATATGCACCTCGACTTTGCTGCCATTGTGGAAGATCCAGAGACACCTGCAGTGCTGCCTGGGCCCCCAAGCCCTGCGGGTGGCCTCCTGCTTCCTGCATCTGGTGGTGCCAACATGGCTGTGGGTGACATGAGCTCCATGCTGAGCACTCTGGCAGGGGAGAGCCATTTCCTCAGCTCCCTGTCCTAACTAGGAGGTACCAGCTGTCAGGTGGGCATGTCTGCAAGCAGGGAGAGCCCGAACCACGTGTGGGCAGAGGTGTGAAATCCCCTCTCACCCCCAGATTTATGCCTGGGGCAGGGCAGGGGGTGGGGGAGAAGGGGAGAGAAACACTCCTGGAGCCTCTCTTTCTCCAGTCTGTGAGTGTCGGGCTCTTTCAAGGGGAGGGCGTTGCTGCGTCCCAGACACGACGCAGCCGCAGCCCTGATCAGGTGCTTCAGGTCGCCTCGTGTCGGGGGAACTGGTTTTACTGAGCCCTTCCATTCCAGCGCCTGGAACCTTTCCTGCCTTCCCCAGCCTTTTGGACAAGGTGGCCCTGCACAGACTCAATGTCGAAACCAAAGAGTTCCACCCTCCCTAACCCTGTGGACAGGCCCCATCCCAATGGTGCTGCTGCCTTCTCCCCCCAGCCCCTCCCCGTCTTTGTCAGGACTGCAGTCACTCCTTGCTTGGCAAGCCTACCCACCCTGTCCTCCCCATCTTGCTCAAGGAGGGAGGAAGAGGAGGCAGTTCACCACAGGGATGGTGGTGGGGAGCTTGGGGTGCCTGGCACTGCCTGTGTTGCCCTGTACATAGTGTGCATATGTGTGCGTCCCTCCTGTGGGTGTTAGCCCAGCTTTTCTTCTGTTTGAAAGAAACAGCAGTGCCTCCTCTCCCCATTAAACCCTTTCTCAGGGGAGTGTGAGCTGTGTATTTTTTTATCCATGCAGATGGGCTTTAAGCTGGACCCTGGTGCCAGGTGCTATGCAGCCCTGCCCCCAGCCCCTTTCCTCTTTCCCTCATCTAGGACCAAGACCCACTTGTGCCCAGCCCTGCAGAAGCACGCTGCCCTTTTGGACTGGGTTCCAGCCATAGCCAAGCACACGCTTATTGCCATTGCAGGGGTGGGGGGAGGAAAGGGCAGTGCTGCCTCCATGGTGCAGACCTGGCAGCACTGAACAAAAGCATCACCAGAAGCACGGCGAAACCTGTGTACGCTTGGAGGCATAGTCTCAGGGTATAGCTCAGTGCCTCTGTGTGTATCCAAGGCTTTTCTGTCAGACCATCTTGGCATCTCTGAGGGCTACTCTGGCCTCTTCCTTAGGCACTGGGGTGCCACCTGTGCACCTCTAAGGCTGCTGTAGGTGCTGGGGACGCTGTAGGGTCTCTGGGACCGGCTAGGTGTGTTTGGGGATGCTCTGGGGCTTTTTCTGGGGTCTGTCAGTGGCTGCCTGATGTCTCTGAGCTGCCAGGTGTTCTCCAGTATTTTTTCTGAGGGCTGTCTTGCTGCTTCTGCAAGCTATTGGGGCTTCCCAAGGCAGCGCTGGGCATTTCAAACCTACCAGCTGGATGGTTTAGGCCATCCTGGTGTCTCTGGGGATTCTCCAGGGCTCTTTCCAGGCTGTTAGTATATGTTTGGGGCTGTTCTCTGGGTTTCTAGAGTGGATGACTTTATGCTGCTTGAGCTGCTCCGGATATGCTGGGGCATTCTGAGTTATTCCAAGGGTCCTGCAGATTCTGTGGATTTTTGCAGAACCTCCAAGTCATGCTCAAGAGCATCTTTCCTGTTACGTGGGCCTGTTCTTAGACTGACTGGGGTTCTTTCAGGGTCTGAAGGTGTCCTGCCAGAGTCTCGGGGTTTTTCTGGGACTTTCCACGTGCTGCAGGGGTCTCTGTGGCTGGGGTGGGTCCCCAGGTGTTGCTGGGTCCAGGCCTTTCCCGACCTCACGGCCTTCGTTAGGGCCCCGAGGCCTGTCCTGCCCTGTCCTGCAGGGCTGCACCTCAGACCCCTGGGGAGCGGTCAGGGTCTGCAGGGCTTGCTCCCGCTTCTCTGTGGCCCTGGGGGGGTCTGTTTTCCAGGCGGTTGTGAGGGTGCCTGCCCTCCTTCCCGGACCCGCGGTGGGAGCCGGCGTTTTCATGGCGACGGCTTGGCGCAGCCGGTCACTGAGCAGCAATCGTGGAGCTCACGGAACTCATAGATTTCACAAAACTCGAGGAAAACTTGCCGAACTCACAGATAAGTTTTGGTGCCCTGGCCATCCCCTGTTTATATACTGACCATGACGTCTATGATACAGAATATTTCCACTGGCCAGCCTGAGTTAGCTGGTTGGCTGTGCTCCCTCTCAGCTCTTGGACACCTGCTCATTAGCCAAACATGAGAAACTGAAAAAAGTCCTTGATTTCACAGCAACAACTAAAAACATCAGTGTATTATCAACATTCTTCTCATACTAAATCTGAAACACAGCAGCTACTGGGAAGAAAATGAACACTATCCCAGCCGAAAGCAGGACAGCCTGGTTGACCGAGTCGCTTGGGAGGCAGTCTTGAAGGGCAAAGGAGTCCAGTAAGGCTGGACATTCTCAAGAAGGAAGTCTTAAAGGTGCGGGAGCAGGCCACCCCATGTGCCGGAAGACAAGCTGGCAGGGAAGAAGACTGGCCTGGTTGAGCAGAGAGCTTTGGCCGGAACTCAAGAAAAAAGAGGAGAGATTATGACCTTTGGAGGAAGGGGAAGGCAACTCAGGAGTACTACAAGGATGTCATGAGGTTATGCAGGGAGGAAATTAGAAGGGCCAAAGCCCAAACAGAACTTAATTTGGCCGCTGCAATTAAAGACAATAAAAAAATGTTTCTATGAATACGTTAGCAACAAGAGGAGGGCTTAGGAGAATCTCCATCCTTTATGGGATGCGGGGGGGAAACATAGTGACAAAGGCTGAGGAAAAAGGCAGAGGTACTTAATGCCTTCTTTGCCTCAGTCTTTGGTAGTGAGACCAATTATGTTGGGGTAACCAGCCCCCTGAGCTGAAAGACAGTGACAGGGAGCAGAATGAAGCCCCTGTAGTCCAAGGGGAAATGGTTAGCGACCTGCTATGCCACTTAAAGACACACAAGTCTATGGAGCCGTATGGGATCCACCCAAGGGTACGGAGGGAGCTGGCAGAGGTGCTCACCAAGCCACTTTCAATCGTTTATCAGCAGTCCTGGCTAACCGGGGAGGTCCCAGTTGACTGGAGGTTAGCAAATGTGATGGTCATCTACAAGAAGGGATGGGAGGAGGATCCAGGGAACTACAGGCCTGTCAGCCTGACCTTGATGCTGAGGAAGATTATGGAGCAGATCATCTTGAGTGCCACCGCACATACAGGACAACCAGGCGATGAGGCCCATGTGGCATGGGTTTGTGAAAGGCAGGTCCTGCTTGACTAACCTGATCTCCTTCTATGGCCAGGTGACCCACTTAGTGGATGAGGGAAAGGCTGTGGGTGTTGTCTGCCTAGACTTCAGTAAGGCCTTTGATACTGTTTCCCACAGCATTCTCCTGGAGAAACTGCTCATGCCTTGGATGGGCATACTCTTTGCTGGGTGAAAAACTGGCTGGATGGCCAGGCCGAAAGAGTTGTGGTGAATGGAGATAAATCCAGATGGCCCTTGGTCACGAGTGGAGTTTCCCAAGGCTCAGTATTTGGGCTAGTTCTGTTTTATATCTTTGTCAATGATGTGGATGAGGGGCTTGAGTGCACCCTCAGTATTTTTGTGGATAACACCAAGTTGGGCGGGAGCGTTGATCTGCTTCAGAGCAGAAAGGCTCTGCAGAGGGATCTGGACAGGCTGGATCGATGGGCCAAGGCCAGTTATATGAGGTTAAATAAGACCAAGTGTCAGGCCCTGGACTGACGTGGATGCTTTTTGGTACAGAGGCAGCGAATGCCTGGGCTGCGAGCGGGAAAAGGGCAGAGACACGTAAGCCCCGTGGTCCCGGTTAGTGTCACCGCCTTCAGATGGCGTTGGGCAGGGCGGAGGCAGCGGCTGTTGCTCAGAACGGGATCCTCGAGGTGACCGCAAGCTGGGTGCTCCGGCTCGGGAGCAGCGCGTGCACGATGGGGCCCCCGTGCTCCACGTTGCCGTGCGCCGGTAACGGCAACGCGATGCTGCGGTGCCCGGGGGCTGGTAAGGAAACGCCGCTGCCGGCCCGGGCCGAGCGCCGCCCGCTCGCCGCTGCCGCCACCGCGTGGCCAAAGCGCGGTCCTGCAGATGCGGTGCTGCAGCCCGGCGTTCCGCGCCGGGGCCGGCGTGCGGCGCACGCGCGGTGGTGCGGTCGTGCGTCCCGGAGGTGCGGGAGCACAGCGGCCAGGGGTGAGGCGCGGGGTCCCGTCCGGCGGGTGCGGGGGTGCGTGGTGGCTGCCCGAGGGTGGTGGGACGAGAAGCTTGGAGCCGGCCGCTGCGGCAGGCTGCAGGAGGCGAGCCGGGTGCGGGCAGCCCCGGGGCTTCAGGCGGGAGCTGACGGAAGGGAAGAAGGGGAAGGAGGCGGGCACCCCCCCAGGCGCAGGTGCGGGGCGCCTCCCCAGCTCGGCAGCGCTCCCTGGCCCCGCTCGCCCCGCGCAGCCGCCCCCAGCCGCAGCACGTCCCCTGAAGCCTGTCCCGGAGCTCCCGGCCTCCCGCAAGGCCCGTGGTGCGGGCGGCACGCTGGCCCTGGAGCGTGCCTCGGCCTCCCTGAAGGCGGTCGCCGCTGCTTGTTTGTGTGTGGCAGGGGCCGCGCTGAGGACGCGTTTGTCCGTTCGTGCCCTGGGGATGCCGTTGGCTGCGGCCGCTCCGGGCTTGTGCGGGCTGCGTGTGCCCGGCGTCACTCTCGCAGTGTGGGGGGTGAAGAGGGAGAGGCGGAGGGCGTCCTGGCTGCGGACAGGAGCTGCCGCGGCTGAAGCTCGAGAAGCCAGAGAAGGCTGAAGAAGAAGAAGCAATGGAAGGCCACCAGGCTGGCAGCTGCCTGGCGCTGCGGGTGAGGAAGGCTCCCTCTTGGTAGCCCGCAGCAGGCCAGGCCGCCAGCGTGCCCCGCAGGGTCCGTATGTGTCACCAGCAGCGCGGTCCGGCGGTGCAGCGTGCGAGCGAGCGAGGCTACGTGCCTAGGGAGCCTCGTCTCGTCAGAGCTGCGAGACACGTGTGTTTTCTCTTAGGTGGAGGACAGCCAAGCGACCGGACTTACAGAAGAGGAGGGGAGGAGAGGAGGAGAGAGAAGCATCTGAAGTTGCTGAGTCTCCCGGCAGCGCTGAGAGCGAGCACTGCGGTGAGTCCCAGGCCCTCAGGGCCCTGTTGCCCCTGTTCTGCATCCCAAGCGCACCCATGGCCCCTTCTCTTTGCTACAGTGCTGTGTGGGGTTGTTTTTTTCCTTCCCTGTACCTCCCCTCTTCTGTTTATGTTTGCATCCTGCTCCCTCTCCCTCTTTTTCTCCCTCCACAATTTCTCTGCCCTGTTCCCTGCTGGTGTTCTCCTCTGTGCCTGTATGTGCTACTCCATGTCCCTGCCTTCTTATTCCTCTTCCTCCTCCTTCCTTCTCTTTCTCTCTGTATCCTTTTGTCTAGCTCACTGTCGCTGGTTTTTTTCATCGTGTATCTCACTGTCCCCGTCCTCCTTCCTGTTCATCTCTTACTCTCTCTGACCCTTTGTGCTGCTCCCTGGCCCCCTTTGTTTTTTTATCCGTACTCCGTCTCTTTGCAGGGCTCCTAATATACTTCTCTTTTTTTCTGACACACTACGTGCTTCTCACAGTCTATGTCTTTCTCTCTCTCTGTCGTTACCGTTATTCTGGTCTGTTGCTCTGTCTTGCATCCTGTCCTGTTGTTTCTCAGTCTATCCATTTGTCCCACTGTCTGCCCATATGCCTGTTCCTTTCTGTCCTGTTGACCATCCAAAGTGTTTTCCTCCATCTCCACTCTGCCACTGTCCTGATCTATCTTTCTGTGCCCTGCTCTTTCTGTGTCTTTTCCTGTGTCCCTGCTGCTTTTTTTTCTCCGTCTCTGTCCAGCTCCCTGTCCATTTCCTTTTTCCTCTTGCTGTCCTTGTGCCCTGCTTCCTCTTGCTGTTTTTTCTGCCTTTCTCTCTCTGCGCCATTCCCTCTCCCATCCTTTCTTTCTCTATCCCCCTGTGCAGCTCGCTGTCCCTTCTCTCCTTTCTCTCTTCCTCGGTATTTTTTTCTTTCTCCATACCTCTCTCCCACTGCCCTGCCCTTCATGGTTGTTTCCCCCCCCCCCAATGCTGTCCTGCTCTCTGTCCCTTTTCTCTCTCTGTCATTCTGTCCTGCTCCCTGTGTCTGTCTTTTAATTTCTCCCTCTCTGTCCTGCTGCCCAGTGCTTTTTTTTCCCCTTCTTCCCTGCTGCCCAGCCGAGGCTTTTCCCCCCTCCGTCTCTGTCCTGCTCCCATGTCTCTTATTTTTACCTGTCTTTCACTTTATCCTGCCTCCTTGTCCCCTTTTTCTCTCTCAGTATCACCTTGTCCCGCTCCCTGTCCCTGTCTTTCTCTGACAATCTGTCCTGCTCCTTGTCCTTCTCTTTCCCTTCGCTGTTATTCCCCGTCCTTGTTCTGGCCTTTCTTCCTTCTCTTTCTGTCCTACTGCCCCAGTGCCTCTTTTTCCACCGCTGTCCTGCTCCCTGGCCCTTGTTTCCTCTCGCCGTCCCTCTGTCCTGCTTCCTGTCCCCAGTTTTTCTGTCTCTCTTTCTCGATCCTGCTGCCTGTCCGGTCGTTTCTTGCTGTACCTGCCTGTGCAGCCGGCTCTCCCTTTTTGCCTTTCTCTCCTTCTCTTCCTGCTTCCCGGCCCGTTCTTGTCTTCCTCTCTGTCTGTCCTCTATCCCCTTGCTGGTTTGTGTTGGGGTTCCAACCCAAACCACCCCCTTCGTCTGACCCTTTCTTTGTTTCTTAGTACCTTTCTTCCTGTTCCCTGTCCTCTTTCTCTCTCTGTCAGTGTGTCCTGCACTGCGTGGGACAGGGGTGGGAGGCTGAAAAAGGGTGGGAAGCTGGGGAGGGCGAGTGGAGGCTGGAAAGGGGTAGGAGGTTGCAGAGGGGTGGGAAGCTGGGTTAAGTAGAGGCCAGCAAAATGGGAGGTGGGAGGCCGGAGGGGGCCGAGGGGGGGAGTAGAGGTGAGAAAAATAGGAGACCGGAAAGGGGTGGGAAGCTGCAGAGGGGTGGGAGGCCCGGGGGGGGGTGAGTAGAGACCAGAAAAATATGAGGCTGGGGACGAGAGCAGAGGCCAGAACAAAAAGAGGCCAGAAAGAGGTGGGAGGATGGGTTAAGTAGAGCGAGAAAAATAGGAGGTGGGAGGCTACAGAGGGGTGGAAGGCCCGGGGGGGGGGGCGAGTAGAGGCCAGAAAAACAGGAGGTGGGAGGCTGCAGAGGGCTGGAAGGTTGGGGGGAGTGAGTTAGAGGCCAGAAAAGCAGGAGGCCGGAAAGGGGTGGGAGGCTGCGGAGGGGTGGGAGGCCGGGGGCGAGGGTAAGAAGCCAGAGCAAAGAGCCTTTCTGGCCTCTTTTCTTTATCTCTCTTTCCTGCCTTGTTTACTCCTCAGATTCAAGTTCTCTCTCAATCCGTGTGTTCTGCTTCCCACTCATCCTGTTCTCTCTTTCTGTCCTGTTCCTGCATGTAGTGCATGAGTGAGGCTTCTTGTCCAGGAAGCCACGTCTCGTATGAGCTCTAAGACAGCCACATGCATTTCCTCTCAGGTGGAGGAGAGCCAAACGATTGGAATTATGGAAGAAGAAGGGAAGAGAGAAGGAGAGAGAAACATCTGAAGTGTCAAAGTCTCTCGGCAGCACCGAGAGTGAGAGCTGCGGTGAGTCGTGGGCCCTCGGGGCCCTGTCACCCCTCTTCTGCATCCCGGTCCCTCCCCTGGCTCGTTCGCTTTCCCCCACTGCTACGATGATTTTTTTTCCTGCTCTTGTGTACCTTCTTTCTCCATCTGTCTCTGACTTGTCCCCATCTTTTAGGTCCTCCCTCTTTCTGCCCTGCAGCCCGTGGCATTTTTTTCCTTCTTCCCCTCTTTCTGTTCAGCTCCCGGTTACTAGTTTTGCTTTCCTCCTACTCTGTAGCCTGTCAGTACTTTTGCTGTCTTTGGTGCTCTCTGTCTGGCTCCTCGTCCCTTGATTCGAGGCCTTCCTTCTCGGCTCCGTAGCACGTCACAGATCTACTGCTTTCTCCATGTCTATTCTATTCTATTTCCTCATCTCTCTTTGTCCAGGTCCCTGCCGCTATTCTTTCTTCCTCTGTCATGCTGCAGGGTTTTTGTTTTGCATCTCCTTCCTGCTCCCCGTTCTTCATTTTCGGTCTCTGTCCTGCTCCCTCTTCTTCTTTCTGCTGCTGCTCTTCCTCTCTCCATGCTGCTTTTTTCTCCATCTCTGTGGGACTGCCTGTCCCCGTCCTTCTCTCGCTGTCCCTTTCCCTGCTTCGTGCTTTCTCGCTACCCCGCCGCTGTCCGGACAGCTGTCATTTTTCTCTTGTCTTGTAGCATCCCGCACCCTGCTCCTCATTTCTGGCAGCCCCTGCCCAGCAGCGCGTCGCTCCGGGAGCCGACGGACGGACTGTTCTCCGCTGGACCGACGGGCGCAGCCCCGGACGGGCTGCCGAGGTGTTGGAGGGGCAGGGGGAGCGTTGGGGGCACCGAGGCTCAGAGCAGCCCCGTTCCCCAGATTCATTCGGTGCGTGACTGAATAAACACCCTTCGTCTCTTCTGCCTTCCCGCCCGTGTCTGTGCTTCCTTTGCATGGGACAAGGGGCTGTGACGGACCCCAGGGGAGGAAGAGACTCACTTCATGGCTCGGGAGATGGCCCCCTGCTCCTGCCGGGCTCCAGCCGTGGGCCGGGGGTGGAGAAGCCGCAGGTGCGGGTAGTGGGGCTGATGGCAACGGCCCCTCCCTTTAACGCGGTGGGTGCCGGTGGGTGCCGGTGCTGCCGTGCCCCGGGTGGCTGCGGAGGGGCCGGTGCGAGCCGAGGGAGGAGCGGAGCCGTCGCCGAGCTCCGGCTGCAGCAAAGGAGAAAGTGACGGGGGGGGTAGGGGGGTGACCGACCGGGGGGTCCCCGACCGGGGGGTCCTGGGGAAAGCCCCCAGGAGGGCAGCAGTGCCTGCCGGGGGCCGCCGGGCACCGCGTCGGAGCCGGGCGGCGGGAGCTGCTGGGGGCAGCGAGGAGCGGCGGGGGTGCGGTGCCGCGTCCGAGCCGCCGGCGGGGGCTGCGCGGCGCCGCGCGGCTGCGCTGGGGGCTCCGGGGGGTACCGGGTGCGCGGGCGGGCGGGGCGCGGGGTCCCCGCCAGCCCGGGCAGAGGGGAAGGGGCCTTCCGCGGCGTGCTGGGAGCTGTAGTCCTGGGAGCTGTAGTCCTGGGAGCTTTAGTTCCCTATTGCGTATGGCTTTTAAAATATTCTTTCTACGCCCACCTTTTCTATTTGCTGTCTTTTAAAAATTATTCCTCGCATTTCAGTAGCGCCCTCACTGTTTACATTTTCTGTCCGTGTCTTCATTCATTTAGTTTGCTCTCGCTATTTTTTAATTCTTACCCCCCTTAATCCCTTGGGTTTTCAAATTTGGTTTCTATGTCTGCTTTTATCAAGCTCCCTATCCCCATATTTTATTTCTTTTCTGTGTGCTGTGCACCCTGTTGCTTTTATAATATACTTGCTATGTCTCTATTTAGTTTGCCATCCTTATTTTGTACTGTTTTCTCTCTTAATCACACGGACTTAAAATTTTTTTTACATCTGCTTTGATTTAGTTTTCTGTTTCTCTTTTTTTAATCTTTTTCTCTCTTAATCCCCATCACTTTTAAAATTTACTCTCTATGTTTCTGTTTATTTTGTTTACTGCCCTTATTTTAAAACTTTTTTCCTTTATTTTCCTAATTCCTGTCACTTTTAATATTTTCTGTGTTGAAGGAAGGGGTTAAAGGAATTTAGTAGAAGCAGCACTGCCTGATAGTTGCTGTGCAGAGAACTGAGGGTGCTCATCTATTGTGTAAATTAACTGAGGCAGTCTTGCATTTCCTTACAAAGGGGATAATTCCTGATAAGGGCTGGGGAGTCGCCTAGAACTTGCCAAGACTGACCTTGCAGTTTGGATGGAAGCCAGAAGAGAACTGAGTTTGCCCAGAAACAAAAGTCAATCAGCGAACACCGTGATGAAGAGGATGAGCCTTCATCTTGGGACCCCCGATGACCACCACCAGGAGGCACTGCGCAAGCACAGCTGGGAGGAGTCTATGGAAATTACTCTTTGGAACTGATTTTAATACGAAGCGGGGATAGGTCATGCATATATATAGGCGGATTGGGATTTTGATGAATATATAATATTTGACTGTATAAACTGAAGAAGCAAGTTACTGTCTGGCACGCATGACTTTGGTGGGACTACCCCCCCGTGCCGCCCGGCGCCGAATAAACATCCCTACTTTACAGTCTTACAGATGGTGGAGTCTGTTTTCCACACGTCAATGTCATCTTTTTTCCAGTTTGCTGTCTGTATTTTTTTCTCCTCTGTCCTTTACGCATTTGCTTTTGAAATGTTATTTCTTTGTCTGCATTTTTGTTATAGTTTGGCTGTGGCTGGCAACAATAGGGCCACTGCTCTGCCGCCCCTTCCCCCACTGGAGTGGGGAGGAGAATAGAAAGAAAAAGGCAAAAACGCATGGGTTGGGATAAGGGCAGTTTTAACAGAACAGCAAACAAAGGGAACAGTAACAACAACAATACTGATAGGGAGAATACACAAAACAAATAGTAGAATGCACAGAGCAACTCTCACCACCTGCTGCTGTGTGCTCCCGAGCCTCCACTGCCTTCCCGCCACCCAGCTCCCCCAGCCAGAAGCCAGCATCACAGCACGTGGTGTGGAATGCCCCGTTCTCTTTGGCCAGGTGGGGTCAGCCTGCCCGGCTCTGTCCCCTCCTGGCTCCTAGTGAAAATTAACCCTGTCCTGGCTGAACCCAGGATAGTTTTACTTCACTGTCTGTATTTTTCTTTTTTTTTCCTTTATTGTCTCAATCCTTTTTTAAAAATACCCTTTCTCTGTTTACTTTTATACCACTTGTTGTCTTTGTTTTTCATAAAACATAAAACTACACACTACTCCACACAACACACAAACATGACACTTTCCAGCCTTCAATATCATAAGACAAACAAGTCGCATTATATCCTACAGGTTACACTGACCACACACTTTAGGGCTGTTAGAGGTGTTAAGGGTGTTGCACTCAGGGGTCAGGAGTCAGACGTCGGGGCTCGGGGGTCAAGTTAGGGGTTAGGGTTACAGTTAATGTTGCGTTAGCGTTACCCTGGAAAGCTGTTGCTCAGCCTCATCTGCCCATGGCACTGCTCGCACAGAGGCACAGAGACTGGGGCTGCTTGCTCGTCTTGCCACCTCAAACGTCAAACGTAGCTTAGGGGGTCCGTGCCGGCCTCGGCGTAGCTCTGCACGGCGCTCTGGAACTGCTCCCAGAGGCGCTCGGCCCTCCCGTCCAGCCGCAGGCGGTGGTGCTGCCTCTCCTGCAGGCTCTGGGGACAGAGACGGGCGTGGGTGACCCCGCAGCTCCCGCACCTGGCCATGCGCTCTGCTCACCAGCCCTGAAACGCTCCTGGCCAGTTCCTCCCCGTGCCTTGTTTTTGATGTCGTCCTGGGCGCTCTGGAAACGGAGCGTGGCCTCGCGGTCATTCTTGGCGTGGTTCTGCTGGGCGGCCAGCGCCACGTCCCGCAGGCAGCAGCTTTCCCGCTCGCGCTGCTCCAGGATGCTCCTCCTGGGGAGGACACGACGGAGCTGCTGGCAGTCGGAAGCCGCGGCGGTCGCGGCCGGGCCGGGGGAGGGCTCAGCACCAGGACCGGCCAGCCAGCGGGTGCGACCGCCGTCCCTCTGTCCCCACTCCGTAACTCTCGGCTTCAAACTCTGCCATCAGGGCCTCCAGCTGGGCACCGCAGCCCTGCTCCAGGCAGCTCAGGCGGCAGCGCTGGAGCTGCAGCAGGCGGTCGATGTTGTGGAGGTGGCTGCGCAGCGCCTGGCCATGCTGCTCCTCCGCCTGCTCCAGGTCTGCGGCCAGGGACTGTGGAGGTCGGGGTGGGGGGGTTCAGCGGTGGGCCCCGGGGCCGCCCCCCCCGCCCCTCGCTCGCCTCGATGACGCTGTCCTTGCAGGCCATCACCCGCGCGAAGGTCCGGCTGAGGATCTCGACGTCCTCGCGCAGCTCCTCGGCCTTGGCCTCCCGCAGCACCGCTCGCCACTGGGTGCGGAGCTTGCGGAGGTTCAGGGCGCTGCTCTGCTCCTCCTCGGGCAGCTTGTCCTGCGCGGGGGCCGCGAGGGGGTCAGGGGGTGGGTGGTGGGGGCGGGGAGACACCGCCGACCCCCCCCCCCCCGCACCCCATGTACCTTCAGGAACCGGGCGAGCATCTCCCCCTTGGCCTTGGCCGCTTCCTCCTGGGCCAGCGCCTGGCTCTGCAGCAGCAGGAGCCCGTCCTCCCCCGCCGCGGGGGCTGCCGCCCGCGGCCGACGCTCCCCTGCCATGGCGGCTGGGCCCGGGGACACGGCCTCCCCAGGCCCCACTGACCCTCCCCATCCCGGGGTCCCCCCAGGCCCAAGCGCCCCCGCACCCCTCCGGTCCTCCCCCGCCCCTCGCCGCCCCCTCCCACGCCAGGAGGTTCCCGCCCCGCCGCCCATCCCGGTACCGGCCGCGGCCCCCGCCGCCGCCCCCGGTCCAGCGGCCGGCGTCCTACCCGTCTCCTAGCAACGGCCACTTCCGGCTCGGGACCGGAGCAGGGCCCCCACTTCCGTCCGCAGGCAGACAGGCGCCCCCTGGCTTTGGAGGAGCGGCCTCGCACCCGAAAGGGCGGTCCCCCGGCCGTTCGCCGCCTCTCCGCCATTGGCCGGCGTGCCGGAAGTCCCCGCGGCGATTGGCGGGCGGGCGCCGCCGTGGGCGGGGCTCGGCGCCGGCCGGGTATATAGTGGCGCTGCGGCGGCGGGGCGCAGGGCCGGCGGGCGGGCGCGGGGGCCGCCGCTATGCGGGAGCGGAGAGCGGTACCGGCGGCCCCGGCCCGCTGCAAGCTGGTGCTGGTGGGCGACGTGCAGTGCGGCAAGACGGCCATGCTGCAGGTGCTGGCCAAGGACTGCTACCCCGAGGTGAGCCGGCACCGGGAGCGGGCACTGGGCACCGGGAGCGGGTACCGGGCGCTGACGCTCTCGGTGCCGTTGCAGACCTACGTGCCCACCGTCTTTGAGAACTACACGGCGTGTCTGGCCAGCGAGGAGCAGCGGGTGGAGCTGAGCCTCTGGGACACCTCCGGTACCGGGGGCGGGGGACATGGTGCATGCACGGGGAGGGGGGGTCCCTCCGGTACCGGGGGGTGCAGCGGGGCGGGGGTGGTGGGGAGCTTTGCTGGGGGGAGGTGGTTTGGGGTCCCCCGGGGGGGAGCAGGCCTGGGGTTTGGGGGGGGCTGCAGTAGTGGGGTGCATTGGGGTCCCTGCGGGGGGGGGGCTCGGTGGCCGCAGTGGAGACACCCTGGGGGGGGGCTGGGGGGCACGGGGGGGGCCTGGCTGGTGGGGAATCCCTGGGGACTGCCCCTGCCAGGAGGGGGCACACCCAGCCTGGGGGGGCCACAGGGCCAATCCCCCTTCTTGAGGGGGTCCCCACGCTGCTGTGAGCCCCTCCGGGCAGGGTATGGGGGTGCCGGGACCCCTGTGGGGCTCCCTATAATGGGGGGGGGTATGGGGCAGACTGGTGTTGCCCCCCCCGGGGGGTTGGGGGGGCCAGGGCAGCCCTGGCCCGGTGCTGCAGTGTCCCCCCTGTCGGGGGGGGGGGGGGTCCCCGCGTTGCTATGGCGATGCGCTGGTGCAGCCTCGTTGCTATTCCGCGCACGGAGCGTCTGGGCTGCAAAACCCCTCCGAGGCCTTTTGGGGGGGGGCACCCCGACCACCCCCCACGCGTGGAGGGGCACCCCACTGCCCCCGCACCCCCACACACCGCCTTGCCCCCTCCCTATCCCCAGTGTGGTGGTCCCGGCTCCCTGGGGACCCTGTGGGGGTGGCAGCCCCCCCTCCGTGTCCCTGCTGCCCCCCCCCAGCCCTGCCCGCTCATGGGGGGTCCCCAAGATGGAGGGGGGGGCTGTTATATAAACACCGCGGGCTCCATCTCCCGCCGCCTCGTTGGGCGCGAGGGGGGTGTTAATGGGTTGCAGGGAGCGGAGGTGGCATTTGGGGGGGGGCTCTGGAGCTCTGTGCCCCCCACCCCACGTGGAAAGGTGGGGGGCTGCATCCCCTGGGGGGGTGCTGTGCGGTGACACCCCCTTTTCTCCCAGGCTCGCCCTACTACGACAACGTGCGTCCCCTCTGCTACAGCGACTCGGACGCCGTCCTGCTCTGCTTCGACGTCAGCCGCCCCGAGACCCTCGACAGCGCGTCCAAGAAGGTGGGGGGGGGGGCCTCCTGGGGGAGGGGGGGGGGTTGGGGTCCCCTGGCTCTGATGGCGGCTCCGTGCCCCCCACCCCGCAGTGGAAGTCGGAGATCCTGGATTATTGCCCCGAGACGCGGGTGCTGCTCATCGGCTGCAAGACGGACCTGCGGACGGACCTGAGCACCCTGATGGAGCTCTCCCACCAGAAGCAGGCACCCATCTCCTACGAGCAGGTCCTGGGGGGGCACGAGGGGGGGCTGGCAGGTCTGGGGGGGCCGCGCCGGCCTCACACGGGGTTGGGGTTGCAGGGCTGCGCGGCGGCCAGGCAGCTGGGAGCCGAGAGCTACCTGGAGTGCTCGGCCTTCACCTCGGAGAAGAGCGTCCACAGCATCTTCCGGACCGTGTCCGGCATCTGCCTCAGCAGAGCCCCCCCGCACCCCCCCCGGAGCCCCCCCCGCAGCCTCTCCAAGAGACTCCTGCACCTCCCCAGCCGCTCTGAGCTCATCTCCTCTGCCTTCAAGAAGGAAAAAGCAAAAAGCTGCTCTGTCATGTGAAGGGGGGGGGCATGAAGGGGCCCCCCCGGAAGCCCCCAGCACCCCTGAGGCCCTAGGATGGGGCGGGGGGGGTTGGGCAAGGCTGCGGACCCCTCCCCCGCGAGGAGGATGGGGTGCCTGCTGCCCTCCTATCGCACCGCCTCCCCCGTCAGCCCCCAACCTGGGGGGCAGCCCCCATGGAGCTGCCATAGGGGGGGTGGTGTCTGTGGGGGGGGGGGGTCCCGAGCTGGGCGGTTGCTCCCCAGCCCCGGGGGGGCTCATCCACGGACTCATCCTGTTCCCCCAGCGCTGCCCCCATCCCTCATCTGCTGCTTGGCCCTGGGGACCCTGGCAAGGAGGGGGGGGCTGGGGGTGGGGGGATGTTTTATGGGGGGGTGGGAGTGTGTGTGTGTCTGTGTTCCATGATCAGTGTTATTAAAAAGCTTATTTATTATCAGAAATATAACACCCACCCACGTGCAGCGGGCGCCTGGTCCTGTCTTTTGGGGGGGGGGGGGGAGAATCCTGTTTTTGGGAGGGGTCTGGCATGGGGTTTGCCCTGGGGGTCCCTCTGCTCTCACCGGGGGCAGGGTGAGAGTGACACTGATGTCTGCCTGTGCTGTCGCCCCTCGGGGGTGACGCAGAGAGCAAAGTCCCTCGGGGGGGGAAGTCCCGGGGGTCTGAGGTGCTTCTCTGGGCTGGGGGGGGGGCCCCGCTCACCCCGTAACGGACACACACACACCCCCCACACCCCCCCCCCCCCGCCAGGCCTCTGCTGCTGCCCCCAGCCGCTCCTTGGCTCTGCTTGGGAATGGGGGGGGGGGGGGGGGGTGTCACTGCGTTATGCGGGGCCGCTGACACGGGGAGTTCCCCTCGCGTGGGTCTGGGGGGGGGGGCGCGGGGCCGGGGGCGCTGCGCGGCGGAGGGAGCCGCGGGGCGCGGCGGTACTGGTGTCGCCGCCAGGCGCGGGGGCTGCTGGGAGTTGTAGTCCCGCCTCGAGTGAGGGGGGAGGTGGCCTCGCATTCCCGGCGTGCCCCGCGGCTCCCGGCGGCCATGGCGCGGGATCTGTCGGGAGTTGTAGTCCCGGCTGGCGCGGGGGAGGCGGCCTCGCGTTCCCGGCGTGCCCCGCGGCGCCCGGCGGCCATGGCGGCGGGGCGGCGCTGAGGCCTGGCCCTGCGGCGGTGAGTGCGGCCCGGGGGGCGGCGGGGGGCGACCCGGGGGTGGGGGCTGCAGGACCCCGGCACGGCGTCACCCGGCCTTGCGCCGGTACCGGGCACCCGGGGCAGGGCCTGGCTCCGCTGGTCTCCCCGGCCCGGCCCCGCCGGCCGCCTCCCCCCGGGCCCCTCCCGGCCTGACGCTCGCCCCGCAGATGGCCGGGGAGCTGGCGGACAAGAAGGAGCGGGACGCGTCCCCCGTGAAGGAGGAGAGGAAGCGCTCCCGCTCCCCGGAGAGGGACCGGGACCGGGACCGGGACCGCAAGGCCTCCCCCACCAAGGACAGGAAGCGGCACCGGTCCCGGGACAGGAGGCGAAGCAGCCGGTCGCGGTCCCGCTCCCGCTCCAAATCGGCGGAGAGGTGAGGGGGTGTCCCGGGGCTCTGCCCCCCTCGCATGTCCGTGACGGCGGGGTGGGCTCCGGTGGGCGCCGGGGGGGGGCTGGTCCCGCGCCGTGACTTTCCCGCTCCGCCAGGGATCGCCGGCACAAAGAGCGCGACCGGGACCGGGGGAAGAAGGAGCGGGAGCGGGAGAAGGATGGGCACCGTCGGGACAAGGACAGGAAACGCTCGAGGTGAGGCCCCTTCTCCTTTCGGGGGGGTCCCCGTGAGCACCCCAGCACCGGGCCCCGCGGGAGTGCCCCGGTCAGGGGCCGTGCTCAGTGCCGGATTCCGCTGTGCTTGGCGGGGAAGCTTGTCCCCGAGCAGGGGCAAGGACTCGAAGTCGCGGAAGGAGCGGGACGCCCGGAAAGCAGAGGAGGAGGAGGAGAATGCCCTGAAGAAGGAGAAGGTGAGGAGGGGGCTTGGCAGGGGATGGCTCCTGGGGGGGGGGTTGCTCTGGCCGGGCAGAGGGTCCCCGTCGGGGGCTGCTGACAGTCCGGCCCCGCGTTCGCAGGCCCAGCCGCTGTCGTTGGAGGAGCTGCTGGCGAAGAAGAAGGCCGAAGAGGAGGCAGAAGCCAAGGCAGGAGCGGGAGCTGCCTGCGGCGGGAATGTCCCGCATCCTGCCCGTGGTGGCTGGCAGGGGGACTGGTGTCTGAGGGGGGGGGTCCTGTCCTGGGCCCGGGGTGACCCTTCCCCTCCCCTCTCCTCCCCCAGCCCAAGTTCCTGTCCAAGGCGGAGCGGGAGGCCGAGGCCTTGCGGCGGCGGCAGCAGGAGGTGGAGGAGCGGCAGCGGCTGCTGGAGGAGGAGAGGAAGAAGAGGAAGCAGTTCCAGGACATGGGGAGGAAGATGCTGGGTAAGGTATCGTCCCCACTGCGATCTGCCTGGCAGCGAGGGGCTGGGGCAGCACCTCCTGGAGCCCCCCAGCCCTGGGGAGGGGGGGGGTGCTTGGCTCTGAGCCCCTTCCCCTGCTCCCCAGAAGACCCCCAGGAGCGTGAGCGCAGGGAGCGCCGCGAGCGCATGGAGCGGGAGACCAACGGCACGGAGGACGAGGAGGGCAGGCAGAAGATCCGGGAGGAGAAAGATAAGAGCAAAGAGCTCCACGCCATCAAGGTAGCGCTGGGGGCCGGCTGGGGGGGGCTCAGGGGGGCCGCGTTCGCTCCCCTCTGACCCCTGCCCACCTGCAGGAGCGTTACCTGGGAGGGGTGAAGAAGCGGAGACGCACGCGGCACCTCAACGACCGCAAGTTCGTCTTCGAGTGGGACGCGTCGGAAGACACCTCCATCGACTACAACCCGCTGTGAGTGGGGGGTGCTCCCTGGGCTGGGGGGGCTCGTGGGGGGCGTGGGGAGCCCCAGCCCTGCCCCTGATGCTCCCGTTCCGCTCCAGCTACAAGGAGCGGCACCAAGTGCAGCTGCTGGGCCGGGGCTTCATCGCGGGGATCGACCTGAAGCAGCAGAAACGGGAACAGTCACGGTTCTACGGGGACCTGATGGAGAAGAGGCGGACGCTGGAGGAGAAGGAGCAGGAGGAGTGAGCGTGCTGGGGGGGGGGCCGAGGGGTGTTTGGGATCCTGGCTGCCGCTGCCTGGCCGGAATGCGGAGCTGGGGGGCGGCTCTGGGCTGCGTCACGTCCTTTGGGTGGGTGGCGGGACGATTCCAGCCTCCCCAGAGGCTCGGGATGAGCCCTGTCCCCTTCCTCGCCCCCCACCCAGGGCTCGGCTGCGGAAGCTGCGGAAGAAGGAGGCCAAGCAGCGCTGGGACGACCGGCACTGGTCCCAGAAGAAGCTGGACGAGATGACGGACAGGGACTGGCGCATCTTCCGCGAGGACTACAGCATCACCACCAAGGGGGGCAAGATCCCCAACCCCATCCGCTCCTGGAAGGACTCCTCGCTGCCGCCCCACATCCTGGAGGTCATCGACAAGTGCGGCTACAAGGTGGGCACGGGGCGGGGGGGCGGCTGCCCGCAGACCCCGACAGCCCTCGGCCCAGCTGGGTGCTGGGGTCAGGGCTTGGTGGGGGCGAGGGGGGGACGTTCCGCTCCTCAACCTGCCGCTCCCGTCGCCAGGAGCCCACCCCCATCCAGCGCCAGGCCATCCCCATCGGCCTGCAGAACCGCGACATCATCGGCGTGGCCGAGACCGGCAGCGGCAAAACCGCGGCCTTCCTCATCCCGCTGCTGGTGTGGATCACCACCCTGCCCAAGATCGACCGGTAGGCGGGACGGCGGCGGGCGGCGGGGCGACGCCGCGGCCCGGGGACGCGCGGCACCGCGGGTGACGCGGCTGCGCCCTGCCACGCCGCAGGATTGAGGAGTCGGACCAGGGTCCCTACGCTATCATCCTGGCCCCCACCCGAGAGCTGGCCCAGCAGATCGAGGAGGAAACCATCAAGTTTGGGAAGCCCCTGGGCATCCGCACGGTGGCCGTGATCGGAGGCATCTCCCGCGAGGACCAAGGCTTCCGGCTTCGCATGGGCTGCGAGGTGAGCGTCAGCCCCTGGGGAGGGCACGGGGGGGCCCCTGGGGGGAGCGAGCTGCAGACGCCGACCCTCCTGGCCCCCCCAGATTGTCATCGCCACGCCGGGGCGTCTCATCGACGTGCTGGAGAACCGGTACCTGGTGCTGAGCCGCTGCACCTACGTGGTGCTGGACGAGGCGGATCGCATGATCGACATGGGCTTCGAGCCCGACGTGCAGAAGATCCTGGAGCACATGCCCGTCACCAACCAAAAACCCGACACCGACGAGGCCGAGGACCCCGAGAAGATGTTGGCCAACTTCGAGTCAGGGAAGCACAAGTACAGACAGGTGGGTGTGGTGGGGTGGGGGCTCCCGGGGGGCCGAGCTCAGCCTGCAGCGGGGAGCGGGGCCGACCTGGGGCGCTGGCGAACGGCCCGAGGGAGCGGCAGCCGCGCTCCCGCCCCGCGGGGGATGACGCTCGCCGCCCCGTTCCCTCACAGACCGTCATGTTCACGGCCACCATGCCGCCGGCGGTGGAGCGCCTGGCCCGCAGCTACCTCCGGCGCCCGGCCGTGGTCTACATCGGCTCCGCCGGCAAACCCCACGAGCGGGTGGAGCAGAAGGTCTTCCTCATGTCGGAGTCGGAGAAGAGGTGCGGAGGGGGTGGCGGGGAGCGGGGGGGCCGAGTCTTGGGGGGTGGTCTGGGGCATTTGAGGGTGAGGGAGCTCAGGGAGGGGGGACCCTGGAGAGCGGAGGGGCTGCTGCGGTTCACCTCGGCCTCTCCGCGTCCGACTGGCCTCCTCCCCAACAGGAAGAAGCTGTTGGCCATCCTGGAGCAGGGCTTCGACCCGCCCATCATCATCTTCGTCAACCAGAAGAAGGGCTGCGACGTGCTGGCGAAATCCCTGGAGAAGATGGGGGTGAGTTTGGGGCTGGAGCCCCCCCTCAGCGTTGGCTGTGGCGGGCGGGGGTTGGCCTGAGCCCCCCTGTCCTGGCGCGGGGAGCGGGGGGGACCCTGCGGCGCGGCCCCCGGCTCACCCCCTCCTCGTCCCGCAGTACAACGCCTGCACCCTGCACGGCGGCAAAGGCCAGGAGCAGCGGGAGTTCGCCCTCTCCAACCTGAAGGCCGGGGCCAAGGACATCCTGGTGGCCACCGACGTGGCCGGACGAGGCATCGACATCCACGACGTCTCCATGGTCGTCAACTACGACATGGCCAAGAACATCGAGGGTGAGTCGGGGCCGGGCTGGGGGGGCTGCGGGGTGCGGCGGGGGGCTGCCCGGCCCCGGTGCTGCCCGCCCCACCTGACCCCACCGCTCCCCGGCAGATTACATCCACCGCATCGGGCGGACGGGCCGAGCAGGGAAGAGCGGCGTAGCCATCACCTTCCTCACCAAGGAGGACTCCACCGTCTTCTACGACCTGAAGCAGGCCATCCTGGAGAGCCCCGTGTCCTCCTGCCCGCCCGAGCTGGCCAACCACCCCGACGCCCAGCACAAGCCGGGCACCATCCTCACCAAGAAGCGGCGGGAGGAAACCATCTTCGCCTGAGGCCCCGCGGCCGCTGTCCCCCTCCCGGTCACCTCTTCGGGGACGACGGGACCAGCGGGGCTGGGGGCTGCCGGGACTTCGCTGGCCGCTCTTTGCCCAGACCCCCAGACCCCTACGCAGCCGGGACGGCCGGGACTGGGGCCGGGACTGTCCCAAAGCATCCCCCCAGCCCTCCCCGTCCCCCTCGCCGCTGTCCCGGTTCTGAGGCCGGGCCGGCCCGGGAGCTGCCTTCGCTTCTCCCCTTTTTTAGCTGGAGTTTCCAGGCTGCAGGAATAAACCCTGCAGCTGCGGTGCCAGACGTCGCCTCCTCGCGCTCTGCCTCCCTGCGGCGCCATCTCCCTCAGGGGAGAGCCTCGGGGTGCTCAGCACCCACCAGCGCTGGGCCCTTCCCCCCCCACCACCCCGAGCCCCCCCCGTCCCCCCCCCAACCAGAGAGACGGACACCGGCGCCTCCGAGCACTCTTGTGTTTCTGAAACCGGTTACAGGGAAATCAGTGCTTTCTACAAAAGAAATTGTAACAAATCTGTGCCCCCCCCCCCCAGTGCCACCTCCCTGCGAAGGGCCCCGGGGGGGGGCTCGAGGCGCTGGACCCCTCCGCCGAGCAGCCCCCGGCCGAGGGCGGTGGGTGCTGTATTTACAGGGCTGCGCGGTGACGTGCGGTGACGGCTACGCAGGGAGGGGGATGGTGAGGAGGGGTGTGGAGGGGCCCCCCCACCTCGATGTGGGGTCCGGCCGCCCCCCCCCCTGCCCCCGATCCCTGGGGGAGGAAGCGGTTTGGCTGCGGTGACCGGGGCGGGGGGAGAGCGGTGCAGAGA